>NC_137970.1:24578535-24586035 GCF_963924665.1 Micromys minutus | reverse complement strand
GGCCACAGTGTCCTCCCTTGTTCTGGACAGGGAGAAGTACCCAGAATGTCACAGACCAGACAAGGGGAAAGTACTGGAGAAATATGCCAATCCTGTGACATTAGGGGCAAGTTGATCCTAAGGGGTGCATTCTGCTGGTTCCCAGAACTCCTGAGGCTGACAGGTTCCCATCTGCCCACGTGTAGGCCTGCTTCTCAGTGCTCCCCTTTCCAGCTGCCTGTTTTCCCACTCCAGTAGCTTCCGATTCAGTTACCGGTTATATAGCTCAGGGCTGGTTTCCAGAGGAGCAGTGCTCTCCAGAGCTTTCTTCAGTGATGGGAACATCTTCACAGTACAGTGTGGTAGCTCGTAGCCACATGTATCATTGAATATGGTCTGAATCACCCTTGAAACATTTCAGGTATTCAGCAGCTTAGTGAATAGCGTACCCACCATTAGCCACGGTTCTGTTGCACAGTACTGATTGGCAGCCAGCACTAGTGACTAAACACTGCATCAAGAAGCAGCAGCTGGGATCAGCAGGATGGTTCAACCATTAAGAGCATGGGCTGCTCTTCCTGAGGACCTGAGTTTGGATCTCAGTATCCACACTGAGCAAATGGTAACCATCTATAACTCCAGCCCCAGATTATCTGATACCTCTGCCCTTTTAGGGTAGCTGCACTCACATGCACACGCCCACAACCAGACGCACATGTTCAGAGACTTTTAAAATGGTAAGACTACAATCATTAAAGCAGCAGCATCAAGAACCAGCAGGAGAGCTCAGATAGTTTCTTACCTTGCTGCCAAGCCTAATGACTTGAGTTTAATTTTTGGTACTCAGCATCGTGGGAGGAGAGAGATGACTCCTGCAGGTTGCTGTCGGATCTCAACCAGTGTACAGACACAAACTAAACTTTATAAATGTAATACAAGTTAAGAAGCTATCTTTGTTTATGACAGGATCTCTCTATGTAGCTCTGGCTGTCCTGGAACTCATTATATAAAACAGGTAGGCCTCAAACGCAGAGATCTGCCTTCTAAGTGCTGGGATGTTGAGTTTTGGTCTGTTGCTATGTATTTTAATGCTATTGTTTTTTTTGTCTCCCAGTGTCTAATTGCCTCATGACAAGGAGATCCTTAAGTATACCAGCTTTTGTTGTTTAAACCTGCCCCCTCAAGTTATCTGGGACTGGATAATAAACATGCCTACAGCCTATAGCTGGGCAGAAGAAATTTCCTTACGAAGTGATGGGAATATTCTAGAATCAATTGTGCTGATGAGAATTGCATATCTTATCATGAGATCCTGGGTTGGATTCCCTGACAACTCCCTGAAAGAACCCAGTACTGATAGCTGCCCTGAATCCTACAGTGGTTCGATTCCTGAGCATGATTTTCAGCCACAGTTTGGGAGGAACATCATGCCCTCAGAGAACAGCAGAGCAACGAAATGAGTCTTCAGGACTGGGTGAGGCACAATAGTCACATATATTCTGAGTTACTCTGTCCTCACCTCTTTCATGAGAGGAAGTATAATTTCCTTGAAGCTGTTATGATTTGGAGTCTGGAGTGTGTTACCTGCAGCTGTCCCTAATCCATTTTGATCAGTTGCCAGCCATGGTGAGGAAAAGCCCCCTAGGAAGATGGTGAAGATACAGGCTATTAAAAATTAAGGGAAGTGAGATACTCTGGAAGAATCATGAATTCAAGGCTAGACTGGCCTTTATAAGGAGAGCCTGTCTCAAGACAAAATTTAAAGGATGGCTCAGTGGATAAAACACTTCCTGCATAAATACCTGAGTTAACATCCACACAAAGCCAGACATGTTAGCACACATCTTGAATCCTAATGTTTCTATGCGGAGATGTGAGGCGAGGGCAAGAGTATTCCCAGAAGCTCTCGGGCCAGCGGGCCTGATGTACGCAGCCTACAAAAGGCTCTGTCTCTAACAAAGATAGAAGGCAAAGATCAACATCTAAGGCTGTCCTCTGACATTCACACATGTACTGTGGTACATGTGCACCCATATTTATGTACATGAACCCAGAGAGAGAGAGAGAGAGAGAGAGAGAGAGAGGAAAAGATGAAGGGAATCTGCAGACTGTGCCCGTCATTGACTTCCAACTTACATCTCCTGCCCACCTGTGCCACATTTATAGTAACTTGCTCTTTCCAACTTTTCATTTCTCTACAAGTAGTCAATTTCCTTTCTATTTTTGCCTAGGACCATTTCCTACGATATTTCAAGGGTCTTTTTTTCCCCTTTGAATTACAGTAGAAATAGAACTGGTTGCCAAATAGAAACAACACAAGTAGAATCTCATTATGCATGAACCTCATTATGCAGGAAGAGAAATGCAAAGGGCATAAGAAGCCAGTTTCTGAAAGAAAGCCATAAAAGGCATTGCTGCTCTCTCCTGTCACTCCCTTCTGCTTTCCCTGGGGTATGTGGCACTCCCTGTGAAAGGTTCTTTTTATATTAGACATGCACATATGTCATTTCTGGCTTAGAAGATGGTGTGTCTCTGTAGGTCACAAAAGACCATTGTTGCCCAAGTTATGAAAAGGAGAGTATTAATCCAATGTGTATATTTATTTGCCAGCACAAAGTTCTCTTATGTCTTCTTTCCTGGAAAGAAAATGGTTTTTATTTAAGTGGGAAAAAGTAGAATTCTGGCTCGATATTTTGTATTTGGTCTTTTATCATAGAAGGAAACCAAATATACAGAGTAAATATAGCATTAAAATAGCATTCAAAATGAGAGGGATAAGGGAATTGAGAGGAGACAAGAGAGGGCACTGGGGTAAATAAAGGAAACCAAAATACATTATGTTCATGTATAAAAATGTCATGACAAAACTCATTATTGTGTATAATTAATATATGTCAAACTCCCAAAAACATTGAAAATATCATTCCACAAAATGAGCATTAATGGAGTCTCTAATTTTGTTGTCATTGTTGCTGCTGCTGTTGTTAAATTCTGTTAAGAACCCTAATAAAAAAAATGAAGATATTCTAAAGATACTCTTGTTCTTTTTCCACATTGTTCGTGTGGTGGTTGCCATCTCCTTGGCATTGTGGCTGTCCTCTGACATCGAATGAAGCTCAAGATCATCAAAAAAAGGAGCAAGATGTCCATTGGGCACCAATAAAACAGATTCAGCAAAATGAATCGAAACCATTAGGAACCCACAGGTGTTGGCAGTAGGATTCAGAGAAGACCCACAGGCCAAATCTTGATGGTTATGAGTAAAAACCAAGCACATGCTGCCTGGTAGCTTCCTGACATTCCTGGTTCATATTTCAAGGAACTGGAAGTGCTACTGATGCATACCAGATCTTACTGTGCTGACATGGCTCATGTTTCTTCCAAGAACCACAAAGCCATCATAGAAAGAGCATTACAGCTGGCCATCAAAGTCACCAATCCCATTGCCAAGCTGCAAAGCAAAGAACAATGAATAGATATCTCACATGCATGTTTTATTTGTGCTTAAATAAAACTACAAAAACAGAAAGAGGGGTTAAGAAATGGAGGGAGGAAGGGAGGGAGAGAGAGAAGGAGAAGGAGAGAGAGATTTTTGTGTTTCACTCCAAATACCACGCTATTGAAATAATGGGCCCCAAAGAAATGGGAATTTCATCAGGAATTTCATGCTGGAAGAAGGAAAAGGGACCAACCAAAGGAAGAACTTGTCTCTGAAAAGATATTTCATAGAGTTCTAACAACTTGTCAGACCACCTTATAGGATGAGACTGAAGTCCAGACGAGGATGGGCTGGGTCTATGGTGGGGAGGACCACACCTTGACTGGAACTTAGATGTGCATAACCTTGGACCTCTCTTTAACGGTTAATCTCACTTGGACCCAAGATAGACTTGAGTGTTGTTGTCATAGTTACTGTTCTATTGCTATGAGAAGACACCACGAACAAAGCCACATATAAAAGAAAGCACGTGTTTGGTGGGGCTTAGAGATTCAGAGGGTGAATCCATGATCATTGTGGCAGGAAGCATGGGAGCAGGCGGGCAGGCATAACACTGGAGCAGTAATTGAGAGTTTGAGATCCACAAATCAGAGGCAGAAACAGCCAGATTGGACCTGGTGTAGGCCTTTAAAACCTTTGTCATAGCCCACCCCCTCCCCACAGTGATAAACCTTCCTCAAAGGCCATTTATCCTAGTCTTTCCTAAACAGTCCACATACTGGCAACCAAACTTTCAAATACTAGAACCTATGGGAGCCATTCTTATTCAAATGACCACAAAGTGTTCACTTGTTCACAAGATCCTTGCCACATTGAATAAATCCCCTTCTGTTTTCCACTACCCAGAATTGTTCCTGTCTGAAGGAACTACAGGGACAAAAATGGAGAAGAGCCTGAGAGAATGAAGGTCCAAATTGGATCCAGCTGAAGGGGAGGCCGGGAGCCACGACACTGTTACTGAGGCTCTGGTGTGCTTGCAGACAGGAGCTTAGCATGGCTGCCCTCTGAGAAGCCCTGAAAGAGTTGGATGCAGATACTAGCACCCAACCAATGGAAGGAAGCCAGGGAACACTGGTTGAATTGGGGAAAAGCTGAAAGAATCTGAGGAGGGCAACCCCATGGGAAGTCCAGCACTCTCGACTGACCTGGACCCCTGAGATCCCTCAGACACTGAGCCACCAACCAGGCAGCATGCACCAGCTGATTTATGACCCCCAACACATATACAGCAGTGGACTGCCTAGTCTGGCCTCAGTAAGGGAAGATGCACCTAACCCTAGAGAGACTTGAGGCCCCAGGGTGTGGGGAGGTCTGGTGGGGTGGAGATGGGAGGTAGGGACATCCTCTTGGAGACAGGGATAGGGAAGTATGGAATGGGGAATAGTCAGGCAGGGGGAGACTGGGAAGAGGATAAAGTCTGCACTGTAAAAAAGGATTAAGGAATAAATAGAAATTTTTAAAAAGTTCAAGGAAGTCAGTCCATAAAAATCATTTATGGAGATTAAGATGCTAATCCATCTCAACTCTGTTTTTCTACTCACATTTAAGATTAACTGCAAACTGAATGCAGGTATCCAAACAACAGAAATGGAAATATCAGCTTTGTCACTGATAAGAAGAGGGTGACTCAGGTCTGGGGCTGAGGATGTGACTCAGTTGGTAGAGTGCTTGCATTCATTAAGCCCTGAGTTGCACTTCCTAGCACCACATAAACAAGCTGAGGTAATGCATGCCTGTAATCCCAGTACTCTGGAAGTGGAGGCAACAGGGTCAAAAGATCAACATCATTCACAGCTACATAGTAATTTTGAGGTCAGTGCACACAGGCACAAGTTCAAATGAACATTTTGTTTCTGGGGGCTGCATTCATCCTGTAAGTTCTTCTTAGTATCAGAAGGCTGGGCTTATTCACACTAACAATGTGGTCATCTCAAAGACTGCACTCTCTTGTCTCCTTTGCACCTATGATTGATCATGACATTAGTATTTTGCTCACAAAGAGCCAAGCAAAACTATTGAGTGATACTTCTTGGGTCACTTAAAGAACTTTATTTTTTTGAAAAACTTTATTTTAAAAAACAAAGATAAATGAACAAATTTTAAGCATTTTTGCATAAAGGTATACGAATACATTTTTGTCAGTGCTTGGCTTTTTTTCCCAAAGGTTTGATAGTGTGCATTAAGGTCTTACTAGTTACAATGAACAAAAAGTACATATAAAACAGGATGTAACCCGGAATTAGTCCAAGTTTTCTTGGTGTGTAAGGATTGAGCATAATTTTTTTTCTTGAACTTCACGCAGTCTGTGAGTTGTTTCTGGGGTGTTCAGAGCTTTCTGGGGTTAGTATCCCATTAACAGTGACTGCATATTATGTCTGTTCTTTTGTGACTGGGTTATCTCACTCAGGGTGATATTCTCTAGGTGCAACCATTTTCTTAAGAATTTCATTAAGTCATTGTTTCTGATAGCTGAGTAGTACTCCATTGTGTAAATATACCACAATTTCTGTATCCATTCATCTACTGAAGGACATCTGGGTTCTTTCCAGCTTCTGGCTATTACAAATAGAGCTGCTATGAACATTGTGGTGGATGCATCTTTGTTGTATATTGGAGTGTCTCTGGGGTATATGCCCAGAAGTGGAATAGCTAGATCTTCAGGTAGTACTATGTCCAATTTTCTGAGGAATCGCCAGAGTGGTTGTATCAGTTTACAACCCCACCAACAGTGGAGAAGTGATCCTCTTTCTCCACAACCTCACCAGCATCTGCTGTCATCTGAGTTTTGGATCTTGGCCAATATAACTGGCGTGAGGTGGAATCTCAGGGTTGTTTTGATTTGCATTTCCCTGATGGCTAAGGATGTCGAGCACTTCCTTAGATGTTTCTCAGCCATTCGATATTCCTCAATTGAGAATTATTTTGTTTAGCTCTGTACCCCATTTTTAATAGGGTTGTTTGATTCTCTGGTGTCTAGCTTTTGAGTTCTTTTGCATACCTTGGATATTAGGCCTCTATCTGATGTGGGGTTGGTAAAGATCTTTTCCCACTCTGTTGGCTGCTGTTTTGTTTTCTTGACAGTGTCCTTAGCCTTACAGAAACTTTGCAATCTCATTAAGTCCCATTTGTCAATCTTTGACCTTAGAGCAAGAGCCATTGGTGTTCTGTTCAGGAAATTTTCTCTTGTGCCTATTTGTTCTAAGGTACTTAAAGAACTTTAATCAATGACAAGTTTCCTTTCTCATCCTTTCTTCCTTACACCTGCTATTTGGTACTCTGATATGATGACTGCAGATGTCACCCTGAATCATGAAGCATCTTGAAAATGGAAGCATTTTCTAGGAGGATGAAGAAGGAAGGTACAAGGTTTTGTGTCCCTGGTGACCATGGAGCTAAGGCCACCAAACAGCCCTAGAGTCCCACCTCTAGGTTATTTTTTGTGATAGGGGGAAACCAGCAGCGTTTTAGGATTTTCCTTATGGAGAGCCACATGCCTTAAGTCACTGGATAACCAAGAAGCAGATTCTTAATGGTAACCCAGCCCTCTCAGACCATAGTATCTTTGGAGCTAATCATATCTGTTTTCATTAGAATCACTTTCATTAGACAAAGACGATAACTTTGTGTGACCTCCTGAACTTTGGTCAGTTCTTTAGTTTTTAAGTTCTGTGTCTAGCTTTCAGGCTCCCCCATCTTTCTTATTGTTCATGAAGATAAAGTGACTAGTGAGTAAGATAACGTCATAATTGAAACATAGTACTGACACCCTTTTGGAGCGATGTTTAACCTGGGCTGCTATAATAAAGACAACACATGTGTCTCTTAGAAACAAGGAAGAACTGTAAAAGGGCTATTAAGTAAGAGGTAAATCCTTTCCTTGCTCAAATATGGGCCCAAGGCCCAGCACCCAGTGGCAACTTTGTACGTCTTTCTAAAAAATCTTTACACATTCATGATAATATTTTTATACATGCACAATAATATATACTGACATCCATTTGATCACAAATGGAAATGTTTGC
>NC_137970.1:24283535-24573535 GCF_963924665.1 Micromys minutus | reverse complement strand
TGTAAGTTCTTTCCACTTTTTTCTGCTGTAAATAATGCTTGCTTTGATGTTCATAAATAATTCGTTGGTGAAGTTTTTTTATGTATGAATTTTAGTCTGTTTTTCAGATTAATCTGCCTGAGGACAGAATACAGAGTTGGAATTAGCAAGTCAAATAGAGAACATGTTTTAGGCTCTTGATGGTTACTATCAAATCGCTCTCAAGAAGGTTAGACCTATATAAATTCCCCAGGCTTATGAAAGTCATATAGAACCTTAAAGGGGGAGAAAGCCCTTGATTACCATCATCCTTCTTTTATAAACAGGGTGGGTTCTTTTTATACTAAGAAAGTGCGAGAATTTCACACATCATATGCATGGCAGGGAGTGACAACTAAGATTCTAAGTATGAAAGAGTCATTAGAGCCTTTAGAGCAGTTAAATTGTGATGCAGCTTGCGGATCATATGAAAGTAGGCATAGAAGCAGTCAGGACTAAATATATGTGGTTGCTAAGATACTAAGCTGGAGACTAGGAATTAACTTTTCACACCTTCTCCTCCAATGAGTCATTTCAGGACTAGCCGTCTCTTCTTGTTATATGGTATGGCATGGAAAAATTTGGGACAAATTGTATTTGGCCAGAAGGGAAAGAATTACACAAAATGAGGACAGGATAAGAAATAGGAAGATGTGAGTTCTGAAACAATGTGTTGCTTTGTAATTCCATGTGGTCACTTGATTCTCTGAGTCAAGTAAAGTAGGAATATCACCACCAGCCTAATAAGATCACATCTACCTCACAGATGAAGAGCGCATACATGCTAATAAGTGACAAAGTGGTCTTAGATATTATGACTGCTTTGAAGTCTTGGGCCCTCAGCTTTGGATAGTCATACATAAAGAGAGCCATGAATGCCTCTGTAAAGGTCTGGTCTTATAGTACTACCTGAGGACCCAGCTATACCAATCCTGGGCATATACCCAAAAGAAGCTTCAACATCTAACAAGGACACATGCTCCACCATGTTCATAGCAGCCTTGTTTATAATAGCCAGAAGCTGGAAAGAACCCAGATGTCCTTTATCAGAGGAATGGATAGAAAAATTGTAGTACATTTACATAATGGAGTACTACTCAGCTATAAGAACAATGACTTCATGAAATTCTTAGGCAAATGATGGAACTTGAAGCTATCATCCTGAGCAAGGCAACCCAATCACAAAAGAACACTCATGGTATGCACTCACTGATAAGTGGATACTAGCCCAAAAGGCTTGGGATAACCAAAAAACAATTCACATAAATTATGAAGCTCAAAGAGAAGAAAGGCCAGAAGGTGGATGCCTCAGTTTTTCTTAGAAGGGAAAACAAAACACTCATGGGAGGAAATAAAGGGACAAATGAAAAGAGCAGGGACTGATGAAAAGATCATCCAGAGACTGCCTCACCTGGGGATCCATCCCATATGTAGCACTAAACCCATGCACTATTGCTGATGCTAAGAAGTGCTTACTGACAGAAATCTGATATGGATGCCTCCTCAGAGTCTCTGCCAGAGCCTTACTGAATCAGAGGAGGATGCTTGATGCTAACCATCAGACTGAACACAGGGACAGCAATGAAGGAGCTAGAGAAAGGACCAAAGGAGGTGAAAGGGTCTGCAGCCCCATGGGAAGAACAAAATGATCAACTAACCAAACCCACCAGAGCTCCCAGGGACTAAAACACCAACCAATGAGTACACATGAAGAAACCCATGGCTCCAAGTACATATGTAGCAGAGAAGAGCATTCTCTGGCATCAATGGGAGGAGAAGCCTTTGGTCCAGCTAATGCTTGTTTTCCCAGCGTAGGGGAATGCCAAGGTATTGGGGGTGGGGTGGGAGAGGAAGCACCTTCATGGAGATAATGGGAGCAGGAGGGAGGATGTGATTTGGAGGAAAGGGGATAACATCTGAAACATAAATACAGAGAATATACGATTTTAAAAGATTTGGTCTTGTATTCAGTTGTAGCAGATTCAACAATCTATCTACTCACTCAGGGGGCATTGAGGAGGAGTGGTGTTGATTAAGGTCTGAGCCTGTAGTTAGGCAGACATTTCCTCAAGAGCAACGGTTGCATCTCATTTGCCCACTTGATAAACTATCTACAGCCCCTGGCAAGACAAGATAAGCTCATTCCCTTTTGCTTAGTGCTGTATCTCAGTTATGAGAGAGGATGAGAGAGGGTCTAACAGGAATTTCCTTGTTTCCCCTCTGAACATCCTGTCTTCCATCTTGTCTTGCCATCCCTCCTGGATTGGTAGTAAAGCCAACCCTTGTGTCTCTGCTCTTAGCAAGTTATCTCTTCTAAACCTTCTCTGATCTCAGAGACTCTCTCATCAGCATCCACCACACCTCATTCCAACTCATTCTATGCATGCTACAATATTCTTTCTTTCTTTCTGGCAAACTAGTCACACTCTACCAGCCTATTCTGATGTCTCCTCTCTGGACCAATATTGGTTTCTATCACAGGCTTCAAATGTGGTCTCTGTGTAAAGAAATGGATGACAAGGCTGGGAGTGTATCTTGGTTCATAGGATGCCAGAGTGCTCGCCTAGCATATACAAACCCTGGGTTCCATTCCCCCAACCCTGCAAAAAAACAATGGAAGTGGTGGTACATGCCTATAAACCCAGCATTCAGGAATTAGATGCAGAATAATCATCCTCAGCTACTTACCAATTTCAAGGACAGCTTGAACAATTTGAGACTCAAGAAATCGTGTTTGTGCAAGACTGTCGTGTTTGTGTGTTTGTGTGTGTATGTGTGTGTGTGTGTGTGTGTGTGTTACACTTGTCAAGTCTCAGGTCACAGTAGGAAACAAACAAATATCAAGTAAAAATGAAGCCATGCTGTGTATCGCTTCCAGAAACAGTTTTAAACCAGTCTATCTACATAGATACATTATTATCTACTAACTGCTTTTATGCTATCTAGTAATCCCTCAGTAACTGCAAATGTGAAGAATAAAATAAAATCTTGAGGTTACCGAGGGCCAGCACTAGATACTAATTGTGGTGAGGTCTTCTATTTACATAGAAAAGCAGAAAATGTTGTTTTGTTTTGTTTTTTTATTGTGGCCTTCCTAAATTTGCTACTGGAAACCTGATTTGATGGTTCTCTGGCATCTGGTGATTCTAGATAGCAGCATATTCTCTAATAAATATGATGCCTGTAAACTGCCTCCAGAGATTCCACTGTAATTGATCTGGGTAGGCTGTGTGTACAATTTAAATGTTCCCCAGAGGACTGGATATGCAGCCAGGACTGAGAACCAATGCTCTGAAGTATCTGGGCTTGTGATGCCAGATCTTCTAATTAAACCACAATGGGCTTCCAGGACATGAACATAAAACATCTTACTTGCTCATGCACTCTCCCTCTTGCATGCCCTCACTTCCTTGCTTTCTTATTTACCCAATAAATCAATCTGAGACTTTGTTCGAACTCTGCTCCTCTTCCATGCAGTACAAACCCAAACTCTGATGGTACGAATTGCAATAAACTGGCATCTTTAAAGCCAAGACCATATCAATAGAGAAACTATGGCCTACAAAAAAAAAAAAAAAGAAAAAGAAAAAAAGATGAGGTAATTCAGTTGGCCTTCTACTTGGGCTTGTGTTAGGTGGGTGGCTTTATGGAAGAGAGGGCATGGGAGAAGCCTGGAGAAAACATTGGCATATGGGACTTTGACAAACCTTCGTGAAACTTCACACTTGGAATAAGGCATAGCCAGGGCGGGATTCCATCTGACTCCCCCACGGTAGATGCCATGTGGCCAGGAACTAGGCAAAGATTCTAAACCAAGCACTTCCCCTCTTTGTCTTCTAAGTCTCAGGCTCCTTAGAAACTGTGATGCTTGGGTAAAAAATATACTACATTGTTTCACAGTATCTGTAACACCAAAATCCCTTTACCCCAAAGAACCTCAGCCTGCAGGAAGGGAGGAAATGGTGCTGAGTCTGAAGGAGAGCTCTCAGTAGGCTGGCATCATCTTTCCCGAGGACCTCGTCCTATCCTCCTTCAGAAAGATGATCTCAGAGCAGAAATTCAGTGTACATAGAAAAAAATGCTCTAGAGGGCCTCAATACTTCAGTAAACCACCAAAGCCTGGAATTTGCCTTTTGCCAGCTTCAGAAATAATTAACCTCAAGACCTTGAGGTTTTGGCCACTGGCCCTCTTACCAGTATGAAGTATGAGCCACAAAGACATAAGGGACAGAATTGTAGTGACATGGGAACATCTCTCCTACCATGTTGCTCCAAAGAGAGAGACTTTGAGCTGCAGGCTCCCTGGCAGCCACCTAGCTGGGCTCTTTCCCAAGGTCCCTAAACTAATCGTCTCCTTGGCAACCAGGATCAGTGCAGGATTCTGATGGACATAACTGCTAGAGGGGCTGAGTGGACCAATTTCTCAGAAAATTGTGTTCCCCCGGGAGCAGATTCAACTGGTACTCTGCAGAAATTTGATCGTTTCAGGCAAGGTTTCAACCCTCATGAGGATGAAAGAAGTGAAAATCTAGATATACAGGGACACTTTTCACAAAACAGCAAAACTCTAATGTGCCTTTTATCTCAGTGCTTTGGTTCCATTTCCTCCCATTACTATGTTTTTGTTGTTGTTGCTGTATCGTGTAACTGATTTTTATGGGTAAAAAAAAAAAAAAGAAAAGAAAAAAGAAAAAGAGTTCCAGGCCACCCCATGCCTCAGTCAGTGAGTAAAGTCACCTGCTGCCCATCTTGACCACCTGAGTCCAAGCCCAGATTCCCACAAGCCATTTTCTGACCTCCAAACTTTCACAGTGGCCACCAGACACCATGTTCCCATAACACAAAAGAAATAAATGTCATTTGTAAAATGTTGAGTGTTATCTCCAATGCGCATAGAAATGGGGTAAGTTTGTCTTGAGACATCTGCTAGAAGATTCTAAAAGTTAAGTTCATGGAAACTGCTCAGGGGCAGTTTGCCTTCCTGCCCTACTCAACACCAGCTGATTCTCACAGACACATTTAATGAAAATCCAATGGACTAGATACATTTCTTACTAATACTGGAACATGCCATTCTGCCTATAGATAACAAATATTTTCATTCTAATTCTGGGACAACCTAATTCAAACTAGCTGGTGGGATGGGGGTGGGGGACACCATAGCCCCGGGAGAGGCCTCTTGACATGCACACTCATTTAAATGTCTGAGTTTGACATGTCACCAGGTTGCTAGCTTCCAATTCTTGTCATATCATCAGAGTTTGGATTTAATCATCTACCAGAAATAAAGCAAGCCATTCTCCAGGGTAGGAGGCTATGGGGATTTAGAAGCTTTGCCACAAGCTTTTAAAAACCTGTGAGACTGAGCAGTTCAGAGTTTTCTTTCTGTCTGAATCTGAATTTCATTCTAGGTGTATTGAATCCTACAGGAAACAGATTTGTAGACATTGCTAATTGCAGTAACAATTCCTCCTTAGGACACAAGCTGTCATATGCATAAAAATCCTGCCCACCTCTCTAGGCAGAAAGTCAAGACCCCTCAGGCTCTAGCCTTGATCCTTCCTCAGCTCTACTACTTTCAACACTTTTCTCAGCCAGCCTGCCTACCTACTCCCCGTTCCCCTCCTCCCCCTCTCTTTCATTTAAAATAAACCAGTTCCTTCGTGCTAAATTTGAATTTTTGTCTGCATAAATCTATTTATTTTACCCTGAGACAGGGACTCATACATCCGACCTTGCTATGTAGCTGGGGATGACCTTGAGTGCTGAAATCCTGTGTGTGCACCACCACACCCTATTTATGTAGTAGTGGGGCTGGAACCACGGCTTCCTATGCATGCTAGGCAAGCCTCTACCCACTGAGCTACACTCCTAATTCCTGTACAAGCTATTTCAGAACCTTCCCAACATCTAAAATGGAGGCTGAATCCAAATGTCCAAAAATCATTCTACCAAATATTTTTAAATGAAATAAATAGCTCCATGGGGATATGAGTTTAGCAGTCACAAAGCCTAGTTTGATCTGCAGTGCCATAGCTCCTCCTGCCCTCACCCAAGCATATGAAGAAATCACACACACACACACACACACACACACACACACACAGAGAGAGAGAGAGAGAGAGAGAGAGAGAGACAGACACACACACACACACACACACACACACACACACACACACACACACACTTCAGGAGAGCTTCGCTTTATCTCTACGACCACCATCTTTTCCTCTATTTTACTGGGAAGGATAGAAATCTTGAAAAGGAAAATGGGCAGAAATAGAAAGCAGAGGTACAGGAAGGAAAAAAAGAGAAGAGGAAGAGCCAAATAGCATACTGACAGACGCTGCAGCCCCCAAGCCTGCTGTTCTCCACTTCTGCCAGTAGCCCTGAGAACTGTGACAAAACACAGCCCAATGAGATCCCGAGAGCTCACAGGGCAGCAGCGCCCATTCCCTGAGATCCTAGCCCAACTCCCTCCAGCAAACATTTCCTGAAGCTCTCTCTCTCTCTCATAGAAAAGGAGTAGCAACCTTGGACCTTGCAGGGAGACAGAGGAGCAACGTGTTCCTAAAGAAACAACTTCAGGAAGTGGAGAAGGTGGTTTAAGACTGAACTGATAGAGGCAAGATACCTTGGAGAACAAAAGGCCCTGTGTGGGCTGAGGGAGCTGTGGTGAGGTGCAGAGGAGAGGGTGGGATCTGATTGAGCTTGAGGCCCGGGTAGTAGGCATGTGTGCAAAGGATCGCATTCTAATTCCACCCATTATTCATGGAGTGGCCTGTATTCTCTGTGTGTGCAAATGCACACATGTGGAGCTCAGAGGACACCTTTTTGAGAAGGGTCCACTGTAGGTTGCTGACATCCAAATCAAATCATCAGGCATGCAAGGCAAGCACTTTCACTTGTTGAGACAGCTCACCATTCCTTCATGCATCCGTTCTTTCTCCCAACATGGCTCCTGGAAATATGTCACAGGCCTTTAGAGAACAGTCTTCCATTTTTCGTCAGAAACTCGGCTATCATTTTTGTTTGTTTGTCTCACACTGTAGCCCAGGCCAGACTATACTCACTGGAATCCTCCTGCAACTAGTGCTGGGATTATAGGCATGTATCGCCTTGCCTGCATTAGTGTCATATCAAACAAACATGCATGTATATGTGTATGTGTATAGATTGTTATTGAATCAGCAGGGTTTTTCAAAAGACTGATTAACATTTGAAGAACATTCTATTTCCGGTTAATGTTGGGTTCATTTCCTGAAACTGGTTTATCCTTTCTCCCTTTTTCCACTAAGACCTCAATAAGTTGGCAGAATTATTCTCTCACTGGGGGTTTTACATTGTTAGTTTCTAGGTGTGAATCACTCATGTGAATGATTTATTGCTTCTTCTTTTTTTGTTTCATTCATCCATCTCTGGATTTCTATGTTTAGGTTGGGAGGCCATGGGGGCTCAGAAGAGAGAAAATGGATGCTCCAATGTGGTGGAGTTCAGTTTTACTTGGTGGAACGATAAGACTCCCTGAGGCCGGCAGACAAATGCCCTGGCTTCTACACTGGTGGCCAATTTTGAAAAGATGTTCAAGAGAGCATGGTGGCTCACTCTCACAGCCATTCCCCTGCTTTCACCTTTGCAGATTTGAAGGTAGCCTGGGCTACATTGCAAGACCTCACCTTCAAAACAAAATGCAAGGTCTGTCTGGATTTTATACACGAAGCACAAAAGTATGGCTTGAGGAAAGATTAAATAGCAGAGCTCTGCCAGGTGGTATGGCACACTTTTAATCCCAGCACTTGGAAGGCAGAGGCCTGTGGATCTCTGAGTTTCAGGACAGCCTGGTCTACAGAGAGAGAGTTCCTTAACAACCAAGGCTACACACATTTGCCTGTCTCAAAAAAAACCCTTTTAAAATAAAAGGCACAGCCCTGCAGAATTGGTGTTTGTAGCTCCATTAACATAGTACTTTCATGAAGCTCTGGGTTCTGATCCCTAATGTCACATAAATCTGGCTGAAAGAAGGGGGACCAGAGCTCAAGTAGAGAATTTGAGGCCAGCCTGAGCTGCTTGACACCTTATCTTTAAAACAACAAGAAGACTATGTAGAAATGTTTGTAGCAGCATTAGTTGTAGTCACCTCAACCTGGAAGCAACTCAAATATCCAAGCCAGATGAATGAATGGATGAACAAAATATGATCTATCTGTACAGTTAAATAGTAAGCACATGGCTGGCAAAAGATTGGTACTGATGATGATGATGCAGACTATAGCATAAAGTTGGAGAACTTGGTGCTCTGTGAGAGAGACTGACATAAAAAACTAGAGTTTTACAGTTTTATTAACATGTTAATTATATGTAATAATATAATAATGAGTTTTGCAGTATTTTTATATCAATGTAATGTGGTTTGATCATTTCACTCCCTTTCCCCCTCTGTTCCCCTCCAGCTCCCACAGATCCCCTTCCCAATTCTACTTTCATGTTTCTTTCTGTGTGTACAAGCGTATGTGTGAATGAGTTTCATTAGTGTTGCTTAAAGGAACATGAGTAGAGGGTTATTTACAGGAGTGTGGACAGACACCCATATTTGTAAAGAATCTATTTAAATGAAATATCCAATATAGGCAAATCTGTAGAAGCAGAAAGTATTTGGAGGTTTCTTTTAAATACATATTTCATTTTGAATGTGTGTGCGTGTGTATGTGTCCAAGAATGCATGACACTTCTTGGTTTAGGTATTCCAGGAGGCCAAAGGGGGGCACTGAGAAAGCTGGAGTCACAGTCAGTTGTGAGCTACCCGCTGTGAGTGCTAGGATTCAAACTTGAGTCCTCTAGAAGAGCAACAGTCATGCTTTCTTTTTAAATCATTTTATTTTATGTAGATAAATAATTTGCCTGCATGCGTGTTTGTGCAGCACATTCATGCCTGGTGCTGAGATGAGAAGAGGGCATCCGATTCCCTGGAACTAGAGTTACAAATGGTCGCGAGCCTCCATGCTCAGGGCCTCTGGAAGAACAGTTAATGTTCTTAACTGCTGAGGCATCTCTTCAGCTCCAGCAAGCTCTCTTGAGCACTGTGCCATCTCCCCAGACTAAGGATTATCTTTTAATCAAAATTCCCATTTTTTTTCTTTTATCCTTCCAAACCAAGCAGTAACACTGGGCTGACTTCTCCTGAGTGCAAAACTATGGTGGTGATATGCTGTTAAAAAAGGTGATTAAACTCAACACAAAGAACTTCAGGCAACTGAGGAGCCCTGAGAGTGGGAGAAATACTCTTTCCAGGGAACTGCTTATTTAATATTAGATGATTAGATTGAAAGCATACATACAAGTACACATATTCAGGTCAAATAGGATACATACATACATACATACATACACACACACACACACACACATATATATCACCCCCCCCCTTGATCACCAGTTGAGAAAATTCCTTACAGCTGGATCTTATGAAGGCATTTCCTCAACTAAGGCTCCTTTCTCTGTGATAATTCCAGCTTGTGTCAAATTGGCACAAACGCAGCCAGTACAATTGACCCCTTGTCGACTTAACACACAAACACATCACTAATAAACCTCAAGCCTTACTTTCTTATTCATCCCTAAGATCTAAATAACCTTAAGAATCCCACAGTCTTTATAAAATCTTACATGTTAAAATTTCAATCCCTTTAAAATATCCAATCTCTTTTAAAATTCAGTCTTTTTTCAATTCAAAGTCCCTTAAATGTGAGCTCCACTAAAATGCTTTCTTTCTTTAAAAGAGAAAAATATCAGGGCACAGTAATAATCAAAAGAAAAACTGAACTCTAACCTTCCAATGTCTGGGATCCACTCATGAACTTCTGGGCTCCTCCAAGAGCATGGGTCACTTCTCCAGCTCTGCCCTTTGTGGCACACACCTTGTCTTCTAGGCTCCAGCTGCCTGTTCTCCACTGTTGCTGCTCTTAGTAGTCATCTCATGGTACTGGAATCTCCAAAACACTGCTATCTTCCGATGCAACTAGGCTTCACCAATAGACTCTCATTGACTCTCTTTATGGTGCCAAGCCTCAACTCCTTTGCATGTGATCCCTTCACTCCCGGGGCATTAATTGCAACTGAAGCTGCACCTTCACCAATGACCTTCAATGGCCTCTCACAGTGCCAAGTCTCAGCTGCTCTTCATGACCTCTTCATTCCTTCAAACCCAGTACCACTAGGTGACTCTTACACATTACCAAGTCCAGCCACAGCATGAGGTACAAACGTGGCTATCTCTGGCACACAGCCTCTTGTGCTCTCAGAAAACACTTGCGAGATTGTATCTCAGTGATGGTGGTCTCTTCTTAATCACCACTAATTTCTTAGCTTCAGCTGACCAGCATCAATTGTCCCAGTAATGCAAAGGTTTCACTTTAGTAGTTCTGGTATCTTGTTACTCACAGCTGATTCTCCAGCCCCAGCTAACCAAAACCACAGAATCTTCACAATCAAAATAGCAACAGCCTTGATAAGAGTCTTTAATCTTCCCTCTGAAATCTCACAAGCCAGGCCTCCATCTTCTGCATTGTTCTCAACATTATTTTCCAAGCTTCTATAGAACATCCCACAGAGCTCTTAATATCAAAATGGCTCTTCTAGCTCAAAGTTACAAAGTCCTTCCACAATTCTCCCCAAAACATGGTCAGGTTGTCACAGGAATACCCAACTCCTGGTACCAATTTGTCTTAGTCAGGGTTTCTGTTCCTGTACAAACATCATGACCAAGAAGCAAGTTGGGGAGGAAGAAACGGTTTATTCAGCTTACACTTCCACATTGCTATTCATCACCAAAGGAAGTCAGTACTGGAACTCAAGCAGGTCAGGAAGCAGGAGCTGATGCAGAGGCCATGGAGGGATGTTACTTACTGGCTTGCTTCCCATGGCTTGCTCAACTTGCTTTCTTAGAGAACCCAGGTCCACCAGCCCAGGGATGGCACCACCCACATTGGGTTGAGCCCTCCCTCCTTGATCACTAGTTGAGAAAATGCCTTACAGCTGGATCTCATGGAGGCATTTCCTCAACTGAGGCTCCTTTCTCTATGATAACTCCAGCTTGTGTCAAGTTAACACAAAACCAGCCAGTACAAGATAGATAGATAGATAGATAGATAGATAGATAGATAGATAGATAGATAGTCATTAACTTGAAAGAGAACCATGAAGGATATACGGGAAGGCTTATGGGGAGGAAACAGAAGGGGGAAATGTTGTTAGAATCTCAAAAACTAATAAAATTTTCAAAAAGGACACTTTTCTGCATTCTTTCCTTACAGGGAGAAAAAAAAAAATCACAATTTTCTACTCTTTTCATGCTAGAAGGCAAAACCCTAAAGTTATTGTAGGCCTTTGTTTCCTCTAAATGTTTTTATTGACAAACTTTATTTTTTAAAATCAGCACTAAAGATGTAACTCTGTCTTTTTGTCTGTCTCTCTGTATCTATTTCTCTGTGTCTGTCTTTCTGTGTCTCTTTCTGTCTTGCTCTCTCTGTCTCTATCCTCACAGTTAGGTGTGTGTGTGTGTGTGTGTGTGTGTGTGTGTGTGTTTAAGTTTAGACACCACAGGCACCTGGTAGGAGTGACTGGCTTTGAGGACACTGGAGAAACAGTTTCCATACAGGGATAAAGCTAGAATTCCTACCCTCTGACTCCCACTGGGGTTCTTTTGTGAAGCCCAAATTCTCAGTCCAATTACACTGGCCTGGGGTCTAGTGCGATATCAATCCTACAATTATGTTTAGATGAGATTGTGGCTTCTGGTTGGGGCTCCTGTCTCCCTGACAGTGCTAAAGCCATTTGCTTTGTACCTGGAACTCCAGAATTTTGAATAAGACCCAATACACTACACAATGTTTCACTTGGATGAAGTCCCAGATGGCAAGGAGAAGGAGGCTGTATCCCCATCTTCTAACTGATCACTTTATTCTGAAACCTTGTGGCTAGCTTTCTTTTAAAGTGCTAGGGAACTGCTTGTTAGGAAGGGGCTCTCCAAAGAGACTGGAATGTTCTCCAACCAGATCCCATGTCCTGCCCTCCCTAGGCAGCACCTCCCAACATTCATTTGTGCGTGAGAGCAATTGGAAGTAACCATTGGTTTCTCCAAACCAGTTCTTTCAGAGCCAGTGAATGAATCTGAAAATCTATTGTAGTGCTGGTTGGTACTGGAAAACATTTAAAGAAACAAACAAACAAAAAAACAAGACTTAAAAATTTGTATCATTTTGGAGGCATATGAAAAACAAAGGGTCAGAAATCAAATGACAGTGATTCACCTGCTGTCTCTTCCTAATACAGTGCATCAAAATAATGAAAATTAATGCAATCGATTTAGAAATCAAGTATTTTTCTTTCCATTTTCAGTCTTATGTACCCCAAGTTGGCCTCAGCTCTCTCTGTAGCCAGGGATAGACTTGAATTTCTGATCCTCACCTCCACCTCCCGAATGTTAGGATTAAAGGTGTGAGGAACTATGCCTGATTCTGTGAAGCAGTCTTGCCAGTCCAATGGTCACAGGACATCAATGATCACATAGCCTGCTTTGTCACAAGGCCATTCTGATGTCTGAACACACGATGCTAGAAGACAGGCATCCCTCCCAGCAATATCACGAAGCATCCGTTTGGAGCTAGTGTCATTTTTTGTCGGCTAGAACTGGGTTGAGTAGGCTAGGAGGTAGGGGAAACACATTAATACTGTGTCATGGAATCAAGATGAAAAACATCCGTTTTTTTGTGCTTGGAAAAAAACCCAATTTCCTTATTTATATACCTTGATAAACATTGTGTCAGCCAGCCTCACCTTGAATTCCCTGTGTAGCTGAGGACGACCTTGAAGTATTGATTCTTCTGATTCTACTTCTGGAGTGCTGTGATAACTGGCATCGGCCACCACCCGAACTTGATTCAACGCTGGCATTAATTGCAGGTCTTTCTTCTTAGTAACCAGCCACTCTTCCAACTGAGCCACACCTCTCGGTTACCTTAATAAACTCGCTATGCTTCCCTCTGGGTCAGGCTCTAAGTCTTTGTCGGCAGCCTAGGTAAAGATCCAGCTTTGGCTGAGAGGCAGTCCCTGAGGAGGAAAGGACACTGTTTCTCCAGCACCCTTAACACTTTCAGCACCATTAGATGAGAAATCCTGCCAGTGGCGTTCAAGACATACAAGCCCTTCCTATGATGTGGTGAAAGTCACCATTTGACAGAGAAACTGATTGAGTTTCACTTCTCTCAATGCCTGAAATAGCATTGATGGAGAGCCTGCCTGGGCAACTAAGATCCTATCTCTAGAGAGGTAAATAATAAACATACATGCACACACAGAGGCTGTGTGCGTGTGCATGCATGCACGCTCACATGTCCCTTTGGTCACACACTCATACATGCGCTCTAGTAGTGAGTGGTGGGAATTAGACAAGGAAGCTAAAAAAAAAAAAAGAAAAAAAAAAGAGGAGAGGAGTAGGAGGAGTAAGAAAAAGGGAATCAGAGAAAGACAGCTTGAGAACAGGGAGTGACAATGAGTAAGACTGGAGAACAGCAAGGGGGACAACTGCTGGGAGTGCAAGCCAAGGACACTGTGGGAGTGGAGAATGGCTTCTAAGTAGCTGCTGCCTCCTGCCAAAGAGAGCTGGCCATGCCATGACCCTCATCCCACATCCTGGCATCTCTGTGTACACACACACACACACACACACACACACACGCGCGCGCGCGCGCGCGCGCGCGTGTGCGCACTTGGCACCTGGGGAGTGGAGAAGCACAGAGAGAAGGTCTGCACACACAGAGACAAAGCTCTGGACACAAGAAGTGAATGCCAGGCTTAGGACTCATTCTTGGTCTTGTGATCGAACTTTTA
Organism: Micromys minutus; assembly: GCF_963924665.1. Taxonomy (NCBI): domain Eukaryota; kingdom Metazoa; phylum Chordata; class Mammalia; order Rodentia; family Muridae; genus Micromys; species Micromys minutus. Next base: position 24,559,633 of record NC_137970.1, on the reverse strand, counting down.
TAAAGTGAGAAAACTAGAAAAAAAAAAAAAAAGACACCATTTGATGCTACTTACTAAAAGGAACAGGTGACTGTGTGTGATGTGTGTGTGTGTGTGTGTGTGTGTGTGTGTGTGTGTGTGTGTGTGTGAAAGAGAGAGAGAGAGAGAGAGAGAGAGAGAGAGAGAGAGAGAGAGAGAGAGGGAGAGAGTATGTATATACATATGTACATGAAATTTAACTTATACTTCTACCCATTAACATGGAAACATAAAAGAGGACAGAGAAAAAGATCAGTAGGTGAGGGAGGTTGTTGCCAAGCCTGACACCCTGAATTGGTTTCCCAGAATCTACATGGTAGAAGCAGACAACTGACTTCCAAAAGCTGTCCGCTAACACACACACACACACACACACACACACACACACACACAGTATTACCATACTTAGGGCCCTTCCAGGATGATCCCAGCTGATCAAAATGGAGAGATCCTGTGTAAAGAATGAGGCCTGTACCACAAAGTAAATAAAATATATATATAAATAAATAAATATAAATAAATAATTTTTTCATGTTCTTAACAATGTCCTAAGAGAGGTACGGTTCCTCTCCCACTCTACAGAAGACAACACTAGCTCAGATAGGTTTGGGTCATGCAAAGTACCACGATAGGGGTAATGCCAGAATGGGTTCTGAGCAGCCAGCTCGGGGCTTTTGTCAAAGCCAACTGCCCTAGCTCCACTTCAGCATCCCCTACATCCACACATGGACAAGCTGACTACATCACCTGGTGAGCTGCAGGCAAGCCTGAGATTTGTATCCACCTAACCCTGAAGCTTGCCTCTCTACTAAACCCATGAGCGCTGGCCTAGATGAGTGGATTGCACCAACACAGTGCCATCGCCCACCCTTCTTGGTAGGATCTGATACCTAACCAGCTGCCCCAGCAGCAAGATAATAGGCACACTTGTCAGGAAGGCAGACCCCAGCTCCCCATCTGCAAAAAGGTTCAGAAAGCCTGCGCTCAGAAGCCACAGCCAAGGGGGCAGCTCTTTCAGAGAGGAGCAGGGTTTTGTAACACCTCAGTCTGCTCAAGCTACCCACGCAGAGCCCCTGAGCACAGTGCAAACCAAATGCCTCATAGCTACACGCCTACATATTTTTTTCATGGTCCTTTGCTATGGTTCAGAGATGTACATGCTGTAAGGTCGATTAGCACTGGCATTTTGTACGATAAGCTTAAATCACAAAACCACTGTTTTCAAATGCATGTGGGGCTGCAGGGAAACACGGGACACAGGCCGGACAATAGACATGCCATTCAGTTTCGAGAAAGAATGCCATGCTTCATAATTACTTGAGAATCAGTCATTCAACCGTACAAAGGGGAAAAAAATTAACTGAGATAAAATGCCCCTTTAGGGATGTAATTATGATTATTCTAAAGCCATTATTATTCATTGTATATATTGAGAATTTATCCCCAAATATGACCTGTTTGGCCATAGAAAACTACTTCAATATAATTTGAATAAAGAAGTTTGATTCTTTATCCCAAATTCAATTGCATTTTAAGGAATCAAAATAAGTTCGAGGACACTTAGAATTATGAAGTATAATTACCTTGTTTTTCTTTTAAGGACATCATATTGGCTGACTGGCCTGCTAATGTTTTATCCTTGTGTGTGCTATGCTTTTATTCTGTGACCCACAAAACACAAAGGATATTTTGAAACCCATGACAAGGCAGAGAGACAAAGCAAAAATAGGTATGGCAGGGAGCAGATTGGGTGACAGAGAGATTACTTTCCTCTCTCTTTGACAAAGAACAAATAATAAAAATAAATAAGTATGTGCAAAGAAATAACAAAATGAAGGTGGCTACCATTTTGAAAGGGGAGACTGAGTTAAACAGAATGTAGGAAAGAAAATACACATAGCAGCTATTCTTTATATCGACAGCCCAAACCTTTAAGTGCGATAAGGTGGATAATAGGTCTGTCTTCTTATCAGTCCTTCCATCCACTCATTCTTCTACTCAATAACCATTCAGTGAGAGCCTCACAACAAGAGAAGGCCAAGGATCCGTGTACAGAGCTCAAGTCCAAGTGGATCAAAGACCTCCACATATAACCAGGTACACTGAAACTATTAGAAGAGAAAGTGGGGAAGAGCTTAGAACACAAAGGCACAGGAGAAAAATTCCTGAACAGAACACCAATGGCTTATGCTCTAAGATCAAGAATCAACAAATGGGACCTCATGAAATTTCAAAGCTTCTGTAAGGCTAATGACACTGTTAAGAAGACAAAATGGCAGCCTACAGATTAGAAAAGGGTCTTGACCAATTCTATATTTGATAGAGGGCTAGTATCCAATATATTCAGGAATTCAGGAAGCTAGACTATATATAATCAAATAATCCTATTAAAAATGGGGTACAGAGCTAAACAAAATTCTCAGCTGAGGAATATTGAATGAGAAGCAGCTAAAGAAATGCTCAACATCCCCAGTTATCAGAGAAATGCAAATCAAAACAACTCTGAGATTCTACTTCACACCAGTCAAAATGGCTAAGATCAAAAATTCAGTTGACATCAGATGCTGGAGAGGATGTGGAAAAAGAGGGACACTCCTCCACTGTTGGTGGGGTTGTGAGCTGGTACAACCACTCTGGAAATCATCTGGCGGTTCCACAGAAAATTGAACATAGTGCTACCTGAAAACCTGGCCATTCCACTTCTGGGCATATAGCCCAAAGATTCTCCAACCTATAACAAGGACACATGCACCACAATGTTTATAGCAGCCTCATTTATAATAGCCAGAAGCTGGAAAGAACCCAGATGTCCTTCAACAAAGGAATAGATACAAAAAGTGTGATGCATTTACACAATGGAGTACTAGTCAGCTATTAGAAACAATGACTTCATGAAATTCACAGGAGAAACAATGACTTCATGAAATTCATAGGCAAATGGATGGAACTAGAGACTATCATCCTGAGTGAGGTAACCTAGTCACAAAAGAACACACATAGTATGCACTTACTGATAAGCGTATACTAGCCCTAGAAAGCCCTGAATACCAAAGAAACAATTCACAGACATTATAAAGCTCAAAAAGAAGGAAGGCCAAAATGGGGATGCCTCAGTCCTTCTTAGAAGGGAGAACAAAACACTCATGGAAGGAAATGCACGGTTGAATAGAGGAACAGGGATTGAATAAAAGATCATTCAGAAGCTGCCTCACCTTGGGATCCACCATATATATGCAGCCGCCAAATTCAAGCACTATAGCTGATCCCAAGAAGTAGTTACTGGCAGGAACCAGACAGAGATGCCTCCTCACTGACTATGTTAGAGTCATATAGATACAGTTGAGCATGCTTGCAGCTAACCATTGGACTGAACTCGGGAACCCCCATGAGGTTGCTAAAGAAAAGACCTAAGGAGCTGAAAGGGATTTGCAACCTCATGGGAAGAACATTATCAACCAACCAAACCCTCCAAAACTCCCATGGACTAAAACACCAACCACTGAGCACACATTGAGAGACCTATTGATCCAGTTGCATATGTAGCTGAAGATAGCAGTGTCTGGCATCAATGTGAGAAGAGGCTTTTGACCCAGGGAGGGCACATTTTCCCAATGTAGGGGAATGCCAAGGCAATGGGGTGGAGAGGGGGATCAGGAGGGAGTGCACCTTTGTGAAGACAACTGGAGGGAGAGGAGGGAGTGAGGGAAAGGGATAACATCTCAAATGTAAATACAGAGTATCTTATAAAATATTATGGAATAAAAGAGGAGACCAAGGAGAAAACTCAGACATCTTTACAGTCAGCATCTCTGCTATGACTTGAACATTTGTGATCCAAAATCTGTATGTTGAGATGCTCAGAATACTAGTATTGGAAGCTAACTAGTACCCTTATAACCAAAGTTCCATAGAGACCCTTAGTCTCTTCCACCACCTGAAGACACGGGAATTCAGAGATGGCTCTCTGTGAAACAGGAAACAGCCTCTACCAAGCAACCACTGCTTGCAGCCTTGATCCTGAATGTCCTAGCCCCCAGGACTATGAGAACAAAATCTCTATTGTTTATAAGCCTCCCCTGCCTCCAGACTATAGTAGTTTGTAAAGCAGCTCAGGTCAACCAGGATCACATCTTATTCCTTTCATCTGAATTCAGAATCCCAAGCTTGTCAGTCATTAGCACATCCCTGGAAGACTTTGCAGTCCCCATCCCCGTGAACCCTTTTAGCCGCAGTGAAGTAGGGGACCACATTGGAGACTAGAGTCTGGAAGACTTTACATGAAGCTGCAAAAGGGATATAGGGCAAAACCTGTTGGCAAACGGGAAGGCTGGGACGCACCTACCCCAGCAGAGACAACTGGCTAAAGTGACTGGCACAGATATCGAGGCACTCCAGAAGGTCTGTTGGAAGGTGATCTCTGGCTTATTTTCTCAAAATAGGACCCTTGGGTGGAGATTTCAATTGCTAATGAGACTTACAGTTCTGAGGTCGTATGTGGAAGGACGCTTATGGAAGGACACTGGAGAAAGCCTGTGCTATGCAAGTAACCCATAAAAGCCCACACTATGTGATATGAAAGTTTTCATGCAGCATTTGCCATTGATTTTCAAAACTTCCTCCCTTGACATAATGTCCTTTCTTTTCTTAAAAATAAAACTTTAATTTTTGTTACATACATAGTAATGAAATGAATGAAAGTATAGAAATGAAATAAACAAAACTACTTATTTTTATATGGCTGAATTTTTGCCTGCACATATGTATGTGCAGCATGGGCATACCTGGTTCCCACTGGGTCCCCTAGAATTTGAGTTACAGAGTCAGCATGTGAGTCCTACAGAAGAGTGACAAGTCCCCTTAGCTGCTGAGCCATCTCTTCAGCTCCCAGAATTTTTATTTTAAATATGTATATATGTGCTTGTGCATGCCCATGAAGTCAAATTCCCTGGAACTGGAACTGCAGGCAGTTGTGAGCTGCCCCACATGGGGGTGCTGGACAGCAAACTCAGGGCTCCTGGAAGAACAATATCTTTGAGCTGTCTCTCCAGCCCTCAGAATGTTTGCTTTTATTTGTGTTTGCATGTGTGTATGGGCACTTGCATGCACACACTTCTTTGTGTGTATACCACTGGTCCATGGAGGCCAAAAGAGGGCATTGGGTCCCTTGGAACTAGAGTTAATAGTGATTGGAAGATGGCCAAAGTGAATGCTGGGAACTGAACCCAAGTCCTCTGCAAGAGCACCAAGTACTCTTAACCAGCCATGACTCCAGCCCCAGAATGGTATACTCTTTCTTGATGAGTTCTCTCATCTTGCTTGCCACTCTCCATGTGTTTCTATCTGATTCTTTGTTCCTGAAAAAGAAGGTCTGAAAGCCCAGAGATGCCATGAGATTCCTATATAAACTAGCATCAACCGAGAATAAACAAAAGATTCACTGAGAGATGGACTGAAAGAATAGTCTACATTTACAATAAAGGAAACGTGTTAACTGAAAATACCATGTCAACAACAGCAAAAGTAGTAAATGCAAGGCTCCATCCGACTCTGTATCTTCAAACACTTAGTGAAGGAGAAAGCACGTGCCAATGGTATCTCTTTTGCCAATCAAGAATGAGGACACAGGGCTAGCAAGATGGCTCAGCTGGTGAAGGTGCTTGCTGCAGAAGACTGGTACCTTGACTTCCATCACAGAATCTACATAAAGGTCTGAGGAGAGAACTGACTCTGTCAAGTTGTCTACTGACCTCTCTGAGAGAGAGAAGGGGGGGGGGGAGAAAGAGAATAAATTTTATTTTTGACACTGTCTCACTACATAGCCCAAACTGGCCTTGAACTCTCTATTGTACACCATGCTAGCCTGGAAAAGACAGAGATTCACCTGCCTCTGCCTCCTGAGTGCTGGGGTTAAAGGCATGCATGGACTGCTTAACCCCAGCGTTAAATAATTTTAAAAGGGGGAAAAACTGACAAAATCGGTTCAAAGGGATTAGGTAAGAATTTTGGGAAAGAAAACTGCAAAGGGACTAGTCACTACCACCAATTTAGTGGGGGAAGAGGATGGGCACTGAAGCCAAGTCCTTATGTATGCTAAGCAAGCACGCGGCCACTGGTATGCTGCTGATTCTGGTATGTGGGAAAAGAAAGTGTGGACCAGCTCTTGTAACTCCAGTTAAGCAGTCATCCATGAGGGTTCCCTCCATCCCTAAAGCACAACTCCATCCTGAAATGAAACATGTTCTTCTACAAAGCTCTCATAATGCGCTTCACATATGCTGAGTCTCATGGGGCACTCTTGAGCGATGTGTGGAGTGCGTATCCGAATATCTAGTAGACCTGAGCATATTTTCAGAGAAAGCGATGATCCCACAGAATGAGGGCTTGTGAGATCATCACAGCAGCTCGTTGCCCACACCAACATCATTGCTTTCTTGAATCCAGCTTCTAGAATAAAGATGTCACTCAACTTCCTGTCCCAGCCATCAGGAGGTGGGGAAGCAGAGCAGTGAGCAATGGCAGAAAGGATGAGCCATATCACATGGCTTTGCTAGACCAGCTCTTTGACCTTAGTCACAGTGTTGTATGAGAACTAGCTCCTTTGCCAGGAGACTATGGCCAGACATAGAGTTACGCCATAAACTTCGACATTGCTGTATCTGTTCCTCTTTCCGAAGTGTGAAAATGGACCTTGCTCAGTTGCATTCTGGAAACCACCCTGCCAACAGGTGCCTTTCCCAGCTGAACAGCTGCACAAGCCTAGAGCTCTGTGTGTGCTAAACAGAGGATGGCCTGTTTCCACAACAGAAATTGTTCTATGTCTGTGGACAATACAGAGAGATGTGTGCCGCACACTAAGGACTACCCAGGTGGCTGTAAACACCGGCGCCCAAAGAATTCTGGTCAATGACTTGAGGTCAACTCAAAAGGAAGAAAGATAGCCAGGAACAGTAAAGAAACATCACCAGGAGCAGTAGAAGGAATAGAAAATATGCTCCATAGGAGGCTCAAGATGACAAAGGAGTATGTAGACAAGACAGTAGGATATTTTTGACCTGAACAACTTTTTTTTTTTTTTTTTTTTTTTTTTTTTTTTTTTTTTAGGCTAGAGGTATAGCTCATTAGTAGGGCATGGGCATAGCATGCGTGAGACCCAGAGTGCAATCCCTTGCACTAAAACTAAACAGGTTTAAAATTGCATCAATTCAAATGGAGGTTAATGTTTAGTCAACACATGGTCGTAGGAAGCATATGGTCTACTGAGCGAAAGTGACAGGAAAGAAAGTGAAGGGCTGGGAAGATGGTGAATCCAAAAATCTGCCCTCCAATCTCTATTTGTATACTGTGGCACATGCACACATATGAAAGTGCAAACACACACACACACACAACCAACAATAAATAGTAATCAGTGAGATACTCGACTGGAGAAAGGTGCTTACTCTCTTGGTAGGAGAGAGCCAGTTCTGAAAAACTGTCATCTAAGCCGGGCTTGGTGGTACATTCCTTTAATCCCAGCACTCAGAAGGCAGATCTCTTCGAATTCGAGGCCAGTCTGGTCTATATAGAGAGTTCCAAGATGGCCAGAGTTATACAGTGAGATCATATCTCCAAAAACCAAAAGGGAAAATATTGTCCTCTGGCCTGTACATATGTGTACACCCATGCACGTGAGGATACACACACACAGCATGAATTAATTGATTAATTATTAAAGGTATTAAAGGGGGTTCAGTGCTAGAGCTTATGCTTAGTATGAATGAGACATCAGGGTTCTATCCACAGCACTGAACAATAAAAGAAAGTGGGGGAGAGAAGACAGAAACAAAATTTAAGTATCAGGAAAGAACAAGCCAAACTTGTGTCCAGTGAGATAGGAAAGCAGGGAAAGCCTGGTTCTCAGAGGCTCAGATAAGAAGCTGTTCCAGAAGAATGGAGGGATGCAGTGCAAACATCCTCTCTTGCCCCTGGCAGGGATTTGTGTCCTTGACATGGGCTATTTCAGCAGCAGGGTGTGTGCACTAGGCTTACTGGAGGGGACTCCGGGGGTGGAGGAGGTTCAGAAAGTAGAAAGTGTGTGCAAATGTGGGTGACTTTTCCAAGAGGATTTCCTAAGAGAATAGTACAGTGACAACAAACCTAAGGGGATCAGCTCACATAACCTGATTAAAAGTTGTGATTTACAACAGACAAAAGCAAGCAAGCAAACAAACAAAACAAAACTGCCAGTTATTAAAGGACCAGAGTCCTAGGGAAGGAGGAAATCAGACTTGAATTTAGAGAATATTTTCTTTACTTTTTTTTGAGCCAGGGTCTCCTGTAGCCCAAACTATCCTCCACCTTACTATATACCCAAGAATGACTTTGAACTTCTCTACTCTGATCCCCAGGCCCCCGGAACTTGAATTATAGGTATGTATCACTGTGCCTGGTTTATGCAGTACCCGAGATCAAATCCAGGACCTCATGCAGGCTACTCAAATGCTCTATCAATTGAGCTCCACCTGTGCCTAAATTGCTATATATTACGTAGGCATTTAATCCAAAGTAAAATTGCAACGCTGGCAGGACTGAGACAGTGAAATGCCAATGTGCCAGCCGACAGGTCAGATGGGACTACAGGGAGCAGGTATGATGCCCAAGCTAAGTGCCAGATGCGGAGGAGATCTAACCAGACAGAGAGGTCCTACACTAGAAGGTAACAATAGGGTTGTAATGCTGGAGCAGGGAGAATTGGGGCAGGCAATAAGAGATGAGCACTGGCCTGGGCAGGAGGAACTGAAAATACAGATTCCTACAAAAATAATTGCAACCCCCCCCCCACACACACACCATGATGGCTGTAATGAAAAGGACAGAAAGTAACAAGTATTGGCAAGGAGGTGAAGACGTTGGAGGCTCTCTGTACTGACAATGAGAAATCAAAGGCACTGCTGTTGTCTAAGGCATTGTAAACTTACCAAATGATCCAGCAGTTCCAACAGGCTCAAAAGAATTGAAATCAGAGACTTTAACAGCTCCTTGTAGACCAATGTGGAGAGGTGTTCTTCACAGTAGCCAAAAGGTAGATGTCTGAAAGATGAATGGGTCAGGAAAATGTGTGTCATTTAGAAAATGGGAAATATTCAGCCATAGAAGCGGAATGGTGTGGGGGTCACATGCTATAGTGTGACATTAAGTAAAATAATAATAATAATAATAATAATAATAATAATAATAATAAAGTCAAACACTGAGGCCACATGTACCATTTCACCATTACAAGCCATCCAGAAGATAACAGACTTACTATGCAACAGAAAGTAGGTTAGTAGTGGTAAAGGCATAAGGAAAGGAAGTAATGAGGGAACAACAGCTTAACTAGTCTGTGGTTGTCCTTTAGAATGGTGAAAGGAGCTAGCATTGATGTTTCTACTGTAGTGTGAATATGCTAAGTATCAGCAAGCTCTGCCTTGAAATGTCTAATTCTGGTCAGGTGTAGTAGCAAATGCCTTTAATCCCAGCACTTGGGAGACAGATGCAGGCAGAGCTCTGTGAGTTCCGAGGCCATCCTAGTCTACATAGTGAGTTGCTGAGTAGCCAGGGCTATGTAGACAAACCCTGACCAAAACAAAACCAAACCAAAACAGTATCATCTTATGTTATCTGAGTTTTACCATGAGAAACCAACAACTAAAAAGAACCAGAAAACCTTTTTTCTAGAATGTTTCCAGCCTGAGACAAAAGAAAATTCTTGGCCAGCAAGGTATGGATATACTATTCAGAATCCCTTACCTAAAGACCGAATTTGGGCTAGCAATGAGGGAGCTCTTTCCATTGTCGGACACCCCAGGATGCTGAGATAGTGTTAAAATATTCCTGTAATTTTGTAAATGATAACTGAATTTCATAATAGTCAAAGAAGCTTCTACTACCTTGAAATATTTTTTTCAGAGAATGTTGGTCTAGCTTGCGACCCGAGGTTCTCTCAAACAAACTGCTCGCTACTATGAACCTCCAACAAAGGCTGATTGATTAGAACTTAAAAGACTGTAGAGCAGCAAGATTATCTCCTGGGAGTTAAAAGATAACTTATCTTGGGAATTCTTTAGGCCGCTTAATAGCCTATCTAGGTGCTTTATCTAACATTCTCGTGACTTTTAGGTGAAATCCTTTTGGAACGTACAAACACACCTTTGGTTTCTATCCTCCCTACAGCTAAGAATGTCATTAGGTAACATCTGAGGCCTGTAGCAGAGAGTTCCCCTAACTTTGCTATAATAACCGGACTACCTAACGTTCTGTATACTTTAAAAAGTGTCTTGATGCCAGTGAAGTGGTTTACTGGGGAAAGGCACTTTCTGCAAAGCCAGACCACCTACCAGAGTTTGATCCCCAGGATTCACATGGTGGAAGGAGACAGTGACTTCTGTGAGTTGTCCTCTGACTACTATAAGCACATCATCCTATGCATGTGCCCACACACGAAAACACACACACACACACACACACACATACACACACACACACACACACACACACACACACACACACACACACACAATATAATAAAAATTAAGTATCATTTTAAAAAGTGTCTTAAGACTTTTTATTTTTACTTTAAAAACTTCTTGGTTTGTGAGGTAACCCGAATCTGTTCCCTGAGCAAGATCATTCATATTTTGTTCCAGAATCGACTGTTTTCTGTCCTTTGAAGTGACAGCTGTGTTTTGGGGTTTTTGTTTTATATCAACATACCAAATTCATTGTTCCTAGGCCAGAGGAATATGTAGAAAGCAATAATTTTCTGTTATGACAAGTAATAGCCTGTGTGCTCGTTAATTTTAACTGTTAACTTGACACAACTCAGAATACCGGGGCAAAGGGGAATTATCTGCATCATGTTGTCCTGTAGGAATGTCCGTGGAGAACTGTCTTGATTGTTAAATAAGGTGTGAAGGTCTAGCCTGTTGTGAGTGGCTATTCCTTAGACGAGGAATCCTAACCGGTATAAAAGAGGAGAAGGCTGGCTAAGAGTAAACAAGCCAGAACTGGTATGTTTATCCACTCTCCTCCTCACTGTGGATGAGATGCTTTCATTTCTTCCTTGACTTCCATGCAGCCTGTAACCTGCAATTGTAAACCAAATACATTTTTTTTCTCTCCTAAGTTACCTTTTTATCACTATTTTTTATCATAGCAACAGAAATGAAACTAGAAGAGCTTAGTTAAATAGTTTCGGAGCTGTATGAATGGTTCGTTTTAAAAGTGTATCTGCAGATGCATGGAGACACTGTCAGATTAGCTATAGTCTCTGTCAAGTTAGCCACGGTCCTGGGCATTTGTTATCAGTTTCTGATGTACTGCTGCAGACTGTGATCCAAATTCACACATGTGGGAAACTTGGTCATGGTGCAAAACTATGGACTATCACATGAAAGACCCTAGCCCTAGAGACAGACATGGCCCAAACTGCTGGATTGAGATGCTCAATACAAACCACATTAAAATTTGTTTGCCAATTGCTATGACTCATAGGAGCAGCATGAACTGACCTATGTTTTAAAGGCAGGATCTGTTTTTAGTCAGCTTTGAAATGCAGAGCCCCCAGGCTGCTGCTCATTTCTATGTGTTTAAGTCCTCAGTTCTAACATCAGACTCTTTAAGACCTGCCCACAGGATGTAACCCTTTCCCCATTCTCTCTCTAAGCCACAGCCCAACTGGATACCAGACATAAAAGGGAACAAACCTCAGGATGAGCCCCCCCCCCAATAAGGCATTGCCTTTATCCCCTGTAGCCCAGAGCAGTAGTCTCACAGCCCGGAGACATCTCTAACAGGATCAAGGTGGACAGGACAGAGATGTGCCCTCCTACTTGTTGGTAATGCTCAAAACTCCCCAGAGATGGCTAAATTTATGTCTCTGAAGTCTCTACGCAAGGGAGAAGGAGAGAGGGGATGGGAAGAAACTGCTGGGAGTCAGGGTCACAAAACCCATTTTAGTTGAGAAGCACGGAGCTAACTCAGCAAAAAAAAAAAAAAAAAAACCTTTTTTTCAGCCACTTCCTGAGAGTTGAGCAATGAATGGCTGCTTTCCCGTTTTTGTTTTGTTCTTTCATTTGCTATTCTCACCAGCGGATGAACATCCTTTTGCATTCATTTTGACTTTAACTATCATTATTTAGTGAGGCAAGAATCTCAGGAGAGGACTTATTAGGTCAGGGGCAATGAATATTTGCAAGTTTCTTGATGCACACTCCCAAGTAGCTTTCCAGAAAGCCTTGCCCAATTTCTTTACCCACCTGTAGTGTATCTTGCTTTAATCTGTAAAGACTGTGGCTACTTAACATGAGAACATTAGTTTTATTTTAAGGAGGGGAATTCAAACACGCTGGTGAGTCCATCTTCGGCACTCTGTTTCCCCCAGATTTTCTTAAGACTTTTGACGTCAGTGGCTTGGTGAAATCAATTGCAAAATGAGGGAATGTTCCTATTATAATGTGACTTTCCTTTTTTAATCATAGCATTCCATTGTAACTACCTTCAATATTTGGACAGCTGTTCTTTCTTTTCTGTGGTTAAAAAAACATCCAATATGTGATGGTCACAGACCTAAGGGTTGACTATCATCTCTGTCTACAAAACTTTCCTGCTCTTGGTCCTCAAGTAGCTTACAGAAGCCATACTGCTTCTGCTTGTGAAGGCCCAAATCCCATTCTAGTGGGTTTTGTTTCCTGATGTAAGAACTAACCAAAGGGCTCTTCCTCAAACCAGGACGTGACATAGATTCCTCTCATCTTCACCCAGACCACCTTGGACTCTGTGTTCTTCCCAGGCAGCCTGGGGTAGGCACCTGTGCTTGCATTTCTCCATAAGGATGCACTCAGGACTCATTCAAAGGGATTACTCTCTGGTAACCTGGAAAACTGAAACCTGTGAGATCCCTGGTGCTTTATTAACCGCATGAAGATTGGGTAGGAATGACTGTTCCCGTGGGACTGTGAAAATGAGCCAGTGATCCGCCTAGCACAAATCTCTGTCCTTTTATGTAAAATATTATTAGGCTTCCTAGAGCTCGGCCTTGATACAATCTTTCCTAATCCAATAAATTTCAATAGATGAAATGTTTGCCTCCTCCTCCCTTTCTCAATCCCAAAGCCTCTCTCTTGTGGCTTAAATGTCCCTTAAATGCACTATCTAGTGTTACTGTTTATGTAACCCTCTGTTCAAGTATCACACTGTATTTCCAAAACCATAAAGGAACACAACATAAAATATTCCCAGTGAACGTCTGCCTCAGGAAATGCCAGGGTCTTAATGGCTTTCCTAATACTTCTGTTGACAGGAAGAGTCTTCTCTTTCCAAAGAAGCAGAAAGAATTTAAACGGCCGACACAGTTAAACCATTAATTCTCTTAAAGGCTCAAATGCAAGGCCTGGAAGACAAGAAGCCTCCTTTGGCTGGCACAAATCTGGTCACCAAGAGCTTACCAGGGTGGGCTTCCAAGGATCTAGAGAGCCGATTAACTAACTGGACAACTCCAGATCTGATGCCATCCAAGACTGGAGGGTGTCACCTGGGCTCTTCTCTTGTTTCCGACAGCTAACTCCGGTCGGTGGTCAGTATGAAGTCTTATAGCAACAGGACGAAGCACCTAGAGAGGGGTGAGAGCATTATCCTGGAAATCCACCCACAGACGCCCTGATAAAATAGGTGATTCTTAAAATAACACAAGGATTGGAGCCCAATAGCTTAAGTCACCACCTGCAGCTTGTGAACTGTACAAAGAATTCAGGAGTGTATGTAGGTTGAGGCAGATCTGCCCAATCTTTGGAGCAGTGACCCCTTTCTCAGTTTCTTTATCTGTACAATGGGTGATGGCTAAGACCTCAAACACCCCCCCCCCCATTGACCTTACTAGTTTTCATCTGGGATGTAGATTCACACACCCCCAAATACTAGAACACCTCTCTCCTCTTCCTGAACCCCTCCCACCCCTTGCGTCTCCATTTTCCATGCCCCTCACTCCAGTGTATCAGTGAAAGCTACAGGCTTGCAACAGCTCAGCCAGGGCCACTGCCCCAGCCTGGCCCTCGCTCCGGGCGCACAAAGCCCCCGGCGCTGACGTCAGGGCCCCTCTCGGCACGGCCGGCCCCCAGTGCAGGCGGAGCTGCGCGGCGCTCCCACCCCGGCCAGGAGCGAAGAGCCAAGCGGCCAGCCCAGCTCAGCCCAGCGCAGCCAGCCCAGAGCCCGGCCCCGCGCACGTGCCCGCCAGACCTGCAAACTTGTGCCACCGGCTATCCTGCGTCCCCGGGGGAGCCCAATCGCCCGGAGCCCTCACCCCTCCCGCCAGTCTCCAACCATGGGTAAGCGATCGCGCTGGCCCCACGCCACCACCACGGCCACCACCACGGCCACGGCCTCGCGTCCCCGTCTCGCCCAGGGGCGCGCCCCGCCCTACCCCCAGCTCAGGTGGCGCTACCTGAGCCACCTAGGTGACCCAGTCCAGACCATTGCTGGAGGGAACCTTAGGTTGGAGGTGGGAGGGGCACCGCGCAGGTGTCCGCTACACCCAGGTGCGCCGCCCTGCTCCATCCGCAGGGACGTCCCCACTCCCGCTGCACCTACACTGCACCGTGGCGCGCGCTGAGCGCGGGAGCTAGAGAGCTGGGCCCGACGAAGGGTAGCAAGCGGGGTCCGGCAGCGCAGCCCGGACTGTGGGCCCCTGCTTTATTTCAAAGGGTTGGTAGAGAGTGGCTTCTTGCCATTTCCTGGGAAGATCTCCCTGTCACCCGACCTCCCAAGCTCAAGTCCAGTCCTGTGTGGCCCCGCGGTCCTCTAGTTCTTCTGAAATCTAAGGAAACATATCTGTACCCCCTAAAGCCAGGATCTATCAAGAACGCCCCTTTCTTGGAACCCAGATCTTTGAAACCAGTGAAGTGGGAAGGGGTGGGAGGGGACAGGATGGGACACACCAGGAGTCTCTCTTTGTCCCCTGTTCCAACTGCTTAAGTGGGACCCCTGAGCAGATGGAGTAGGTGAAAAGTGGGTTGCACTTTGGGAATTGGGGAAACTGTCAACAGTGGAAGACTTATGTGCTCCTGGAAGTGAAAATCTTTCACCTGGCTGGAGGTGGGGGAGAATCCTGTCTGTCACTCCCTAACACCCTGAAATGCTGCCATCAGCAACATGTCCCTAAACCCAGGAAGAGTGCCTTGGAAATGAGCCTTGTGCGGCTGCTCTCAGAACTGTGTCTGAGAAGAGGGTTTCTCTCTGCTTCATTATCCTTCCCTAGTGACAGTTCCAACCACAGCGCCACGAGGACTGAGAACCCCACCCCCACCGTCCCCCAGAAACATTTCTAATGTGAAAAGCAGTGGACTTACCCACTGAAGGTTAACAGCCAGGGGAACTTGGGTGTCACAAGCAAGCCACTCAGCCTTGCTACTACAGTCCCTCCTCTAAGTGGGGGCAGGGTGTGATTTTTTTCTTTTCTGATTAAATTTTGGGGAAGATGGTAAGGGCATCCATTTAAGAAAATCTAGAATAATTTTATATTTAAACAATTTTATATTTTCACTATGGTCAAAATAGAGAGAAAAAAAATACATCCCACAAAGTTAGAGGAAAGCTAGGATAAGGTTCTTCTAGAAAGAGCAGAACTGAGTGGCACGTAACTCTGGTTCCTACAACCCAGTCTTCCTTTTAAATGAGGTTCATACACAAAAGTCAGATGAGGGTTGTGGGGCAGCTTGTAGCTGCTTTAACATCTATTGCTGTCGAAGATAACTGCGGTTTCACAGAACTGCAGGAGTAAGGAGAGCAGTTTTTGCTGAAATGAAATCATCTCTGGTGTTTGAACTCCAGACACTGACATTCCAATGTTGAATTTGAGCACAGAACCACCACACTAGCACCTTCAGCATGGTGCTGTTGGGGAGTGGGGTGCTCTGATCTTTCCTAGGGATGGGGGTGGGGGTGGACTTTGTTTTTAAGTGGGCGTGGAAACAAATTTCCAAGCCAAAAGCCTGCTCTCACGGAAGTACTCTGTGTCTTACTGGTTCTACAATGCAGTTGCCAATTCATGTTAATTTGTACGTACTCCATTGGCTCTGGCAGCAGCCTTGGTTTTAGTTTTGTAGTTTCCGTGGAAAAGTAAGTTCCCTTCATGCCAGAAAAGAGACATACTGACTTCCTTTATGTTCCCAGTAAATATACTCCGGGGTCATGAACTGGCTTTGTTTTTCCAGATGTGGTTAATTATCGAATGTACCCTTATGAACACACTAATTCAAAGGAGTTAATGCTGGGGAGCTTCTGCCCATTGGCTCATTCTGTTGATTCTAATGCACACATCACTGCCTATCCCTGACAGCAGTTACTTCACTGATGAAACAGACAAAATTTGTAGAAATAAAAGCCCCTTTGGGTTTGTACTCAAAGCCATTTTTTTTAATTAAAGAAAACAAAAAGATTAAAAAAAAAAAAAAAAACCCTGTGGCTGCATATACAATTCCAGATTTCCATGCATCTGCAAAGAAAATGAGTTTTTCTTGCCCAGTCAGTTGATTTTCTTTTCTGCTCTGTTTCAGCTACCATTTGTATACAATTCATACATGTTAAGTATACAAGTCAGTGGGTTTTGATACAGAGTTGTGTAGCTATTGCTCCTATCTTTACCCACCCACCCCAAATAACGCTGTGCCCATTAGCAGTCTTTTCTCATTCTCTCCTCCCTCCAACCCTAGCAACCACTAACCTACTTTCTGTCTCTATGGATTTGCCTCTTCCTGGTGTTTCATGTAAATGAAATGAGCCTATTAATGTTTGAACTGTATTGGCCTATTCAGTAACCTGGGTTATTTGGCACCATGAGAAGATGTTGGTATATTGTTTGTACAGAATATACCACCTAAGTAAGTGCACTAAGACTAATTCTTTCTCCAGCTGAAGGGTTCCACATCGCACATGTCTTCTCCCTAGTCTTATTCTATTGTATT
The DNA here is from genome assembly GCF_963924665.1 of Micromys minutus. Lineage (NCBI taxonomy): Eukaryota > Metazoa > Chordata > Mammalia > Rodentia > Muridae > Micromys > Micromys minutus. Next base: position 24,542,639 of record NC_137970.1, on the reverse strand, counting down.
AGATGGGAACCCACTGTGGCCAACACAATTTTGATTCTCTTTTTTTCTGCTCATAGGCTCGAAGACATAGTAATTAAACAGAGTCAATGCAATAAATTCTCAGAAGACCTTTGTGGAACATGGCTCATGTATCCAGAGACAAATGCTGACATTTTATTAGCTGTGTATGTGAAGAAATCCAGTGTCATGAAACATGGGTGGAAATAACTATTTAACTTGCTTTACAGTAAGGGAGTGTGATTCAGTTTAAGATAGGCATTCACTATGTGACCTACACTGTTTTCAAACTTATGGGCTCAATTCATCCCCCTGCCTCTGCTTCTGAATAGTTGGGGCCAAAGAATACCCACTTAGGAGATGGGGGCTGGAAGACTTGGGTTTCACAGACATCTTTGGATATGTACCTACTTTGAGGCCAGCCTGGGCTATATCAGACCCTTTCTCAAAAAGGAGGGGCTGCGGGGGGGGGAGAAAATCAAAAGGGCCAGTGAGATGATTATGTTTTTAAAATGCTTGTTGGGGAAAATGGCCAATATAAGTAGAAGGATAGACCTGACTCCCAAAACTGTCCTCTGACCTGTCCATGCATACTGTGGCAAGCACATGTGTGCACACACATACGTACACATAATAATAAAGAAAATTTACAAGAAAATCCTAGGCCACTGAGATGGCTCAACTGGCTGGTAAGAGCTTGCCATACACACAAGCATATGTTTTTTAATTTAATAATGATGTGTCACAAATCATCTAGGGATCTTGATGAAAGGAAAGAACCCCGACTCAAGCAGCCTGGGCATAGCCTTGGTGGCATTTCTAAAAGTCATGCCAGCACTGCTGCTTTTGGTTGTGGTGGTCTAAAGCCAGAGAATAAAGAAAATCCCAGGAAAGTTAGGGACCTGGTCCATGCTTCAGTTTACCCTCAATACTGACTGTGTGATCACTGTAACACTATACTTGCCTCTTCAACCTCAGTTTAGTAGGAGAAAAAGAAATCTATAAGATTACTTCTTTAAATCCATACAGATCTACAAGTGTGTAATTTCAGGGACAAAGATGAGAGAGTAATGTTATGCTTGAGAAACAGGAGCAAACAGCTCCCTAATTGTTTAAACACTGTTTGGTTCTGTCAAGGCAGCAGCCAGACCTCATTTGTAGTTGGGTGAAATGCTGGCATCTTCCATGTGACCACCTACAGGATGGTGGCTGTTCTCCAAGGCAACTGGTGGAGGGAGCCTTAAAGATGCCTTTTTAACACTTCCAGCTTTGGTGTCTGCTCGCTTGTCATTACAGAGCTCTTCCTGACCCCCAGACCCAGGCTGTGCCTCAAAAGGAAGCAGTGTCCCGAAGACCCCCTTCATACAACATTTTGTTCTGGAAGTTTGCTTAGGAATTCAGATGCGAATGGAGACAAAGGAGTGCTGTCTTGATGCATAACTGTGCAGGAAATGGTCCCAGCATGTGCTAGGCGGCCTCCTCTGGGACTAAATTTGTGAGGAGCCCACCCGGGGCCTCAGAGCAGCTCTTTTCAAAACAGGCTGAAATTCTGAGTAAACCTCAAACCAAGCCCACCAAGGACTGTTTGTGACAAACAAGAAGTAATTGATTCTTTACTATATTTTTGCTCTAGCAGTAGCTGTTGGCCAAACCACTTGGCCTCCCCAGGGCATTTTTAGAGGACAGTGACATCCGAGATCCAGTAGTTGGATGCTTTATTGAAAATGCCAAAGTAGCAAATCCTATAAAGTACCATTTCTGTGTCCTAAATGTATTTGTTATCTTTAAGCATTAATCTGCTAAGTTATTGTTGACTAGTCAATGCCTTTCTTTGACCAAGAAGTCCCAGTTGGGATTGGAGGTTCATTGAAGTTTTCCATACATGAATCGTAACCAATCTACTGGCTTCTAATGACCAGTTTGAGATACTTTTAAAGTAAAATGAGACATGAAAGCACTCAACACTGCTCTGTGCAGAATCTCTTCACATCACCCACCCTATAAAACTTTAATAGTTTACTGGCATTAATTATTTTGGCAACTATTTTCCAAGTGACTCATTTTGGATAAGATTTTGCAAAGCAATGGACCCGGTTTGAAAAGAAAGAAAACTTCCTTTGAGGGCTCATATTTCACTAGTTTGTGCAATATTGAATTCATTTGCATAATTGTGATAACAAATAAAACTGTTATGAATACCTTTTGGGACAGAGACCATGGACTCTTCTTAAGTACGCAGATGAATAAGAGAAGTAATAGTTATACTCTGGAGAAGAACCCCAGTTTTGTAAGTATGGTTTAGAAAAAGAATAGAAGATACAAGGTATCTTAGTAACGTTGTCAGGTTGCTATGGTAAAATGCCCTAACCAAAGCAACTTGAGGGAGAGAGAATTTATCTGGCTACAGTTTGAAGGTACAACCCATATGGCAAGGAACGCATGCAACAGGAGTCTGAGGCTACTGATCACATTCCAAGCACAGGAGGCAGAATGATGAATGCAGATATTCACTTTCCTTCTTAAGGACTAATGCACTCAGGAGTAAGGTGGGTCTTCCCACCTCAGTCAACTTGATTTAGCTGTTCCTTCATAAACACACACAGAGACCAACCTACAAGAGTTAATCCCTCACAGGAGTGCCTTGGGGTTGGGGGCTTGCCTCCTAGGTGAGTCAAGATCTTTTCAAGTTAACAGTATGACCATCATACAAGGCAATGAATTGAGAGGTTATGTTGCATGGATCATGCTGGTAAGAGCATTTCTACTATATTTGGGGGCCATATTCATCCTTTGGACAATTGTAACATGATTGTACATGGTCATCATGGTCTAACACACTGGTATGTTTGTTAATAATATGCCTTGTTGGAGTAAATATTAAAAAGTGATTCTGTTGCTATCGGCCCCACGGTCTCACTCCACAGGAGCCGCTCCAATGTGGAGCCGAGGGCACAGATTCTGTCACACAGTCCACAAGTTGCCCTCTCCCTACGGTTCCTTTCCTAGGAAGTTGACTCCACCTGCCCTGATGCTTCTGTCCCCGGTGGATATGACTGCTCCGACGTGTTCCTTTCCTCCACCGCCTGGCACAAACATGACTCCAAAACACAGTAGCTTATCAAGCAGGTTTATATATTAAATTCTCAATCCACAAATCCTCTACACAATAAGCTTACAAAGGGACAAAAGTGGACAAAGATACAAACTGCCCTTCTAGATGAGATAAAATGACCCATAGAAACCCTTAGAAATAATAATAACAACCTCATTAAGCTAGAGAAACAGTGCACTGAGAGAAACATACACATCTGCTTCCATCTTTGTTCCTCCCAGAATCTCTTCCTCCTCTTCTCCTCTTCTGTTTTCCTAGCTTTTCCCCGCCTACCTCTCCACTGTCCAATCATATATCACCTTAACATCAACCCACAATGCTTCCCTTGCTGTTCAAAGAACCAACTCTTTCAAATGCAGAGATTCTCCTATACATTGTTGTTGCTCAGTGTTCATTTGAATGAGCAACATATTGTAGGAGCTCCAGATAACATTTGTTAAAAAAAGTAAGAAATATATGATATAAGATGCATTTTTCTACGGTGTGCCTATAATAGACATATATGAATTTAAGGTATGCAAAATCACTACAAACTATGGTAAACCATAGTTGACTAAATAGTGCAAATAACATCATAGTTTAATACAATTAATATGTGCATTACACCATCTCATAGAGTAACAGAAGTTTAGCACTAGCAATCACCTTCAAAGTAATTCCATCACTTTAGGCATGCACAGACTCAAAAGCCATTTATATAGCAGTTTGAATGTTCCTCTGTTGTTCTGTTGTTGTTCTTCTTCTTCTCCTCCTCCTTCTTCTTCTGCCTTTAGCTTTTCCTCTCGTGATGTTATATTTTTCTCTCTTTGGTGAAAAAAAAAAACAACTTTTCGTCACATTTTTGAAGTTTAGGAAAGCTAGAAATACTTTGTTTCACTGAAATCTTTCCTTGTGTTGAGAATTTAAAGGCACCAAACATTGTGCTTTCCATTCTCAACAACATTAAGGTTAAATCAGCATGAACCACAGTACCTTGCAATGAGCACGTGCTGGAGGAACCCTAAGCCTCTTTCTTCCAGTTAGGACCTATAAAGGAATGGAGGACACCTGCCTAGATGCACTGGGGACTTGTGCTGTGTCTTGAAGCAAAAATTGGATAAGCATAAACTGTCCTCACATACATAGCAGTTTTATAAAACCTGATGGACAAGGTCCTGTAGGGAAGAGAAAATGAATATTTGAGGAGGTGTCTGAGACATAACTTTCAGGACCTGTGTACAGATGAGGAAAAGCAGGTGCCATGATGAAGGCAGTTCTCTGGATATTTAAGGAAATGAAAATTGTCAGATTTGGAGGAAGCAGGAGAGATGAAACCATACTGTACAGTGTCATGCCTGCGAAGAAATCAGGTATTCCTCTCTTGCCCGTAGAGAATCAGGAAGGATTTTTTAAGCAGGTAAGTGACTGCTGAAGGTACACGGCAGTCTCCCCAAGGAACTAAAAAGATGATCATTAAAGCTGAACATGGCAAGGCATACCTATAATCCTGGCTACTTGGCAAGTGGTGGCAGAGGCAGGAGGATTGCAAGTTGAAGGACCAGTTGGGCTACAAAGGCATTTTAAGGCCAGTCCAGATAACTTAAGAGAGAGTTTATCTCAAACTAAAGTTGCTGCTGCTGTTTCAGTGAGGAATGAGGATGGAGAAATGGATCAATTAGTAAAGTGTTTGCCCTGCAAAACCATTTCCTCAGAACCCATGTAAAAGAACTGGGCATGAGCCCAAGGCTGGTAAGGTAAAAGTAGGTGGATACCTGAGCCTCACTGGCCAACCAGTCCAGCCAAATGATTGTCTTTTTTTTTTTAAAGACAGTAGACAGTACCTGAGGAATAACACTGATAATAATAACCTCTGGCCTCAACATACATATACACACATGAACCTGATCACATGTGCTCCTACACACACACACACACACACACACACACAGAGAGGGGGGGGGAGACAGAGAGACCAAAACAGAGAGACAGAGAGAGGGAGTTACTTTTTTAATAGCAAAAAAAAAAAAAAAAAAAAAAAATTAAAAGAAATCCTATATACTTCAGGGGTTTTGTAATGTTAAATTCTTTATATAACAACTGAGTCTGGACAAAGAGGCTATTAGAAGAAGAAAACAAAATTATAAAAAGCTCCACTAATACAGATCCTTAGTATCTGGTTGTAAAATTCCAAATAAACTCACAGGCAGAATTCTGAAATGTCCGAGACGCTGTCTCTCCGTGAGGCTTCTAGTGCAAGTTGCACGGACACTGGTGGTGTCCTGAGAAGGATGGAGAGGATTGGGGCTACCCTTGCAGGAGAGGGAGGACTCAGCAAGGTTTATCCCTGAGAGCCTGAAGAAACGAACTGGGCATAGCAAGAAGTAGGTGTGGCAAAGAATAGCAAATAAGGTGTGGGGGCCAGTGAGATGGCTCAGCAAATGAAGGGGCTTGCCACCAAGCCTAGCAATCTGAGTTTGATTTCCAGGACCCACATGATGCAGGTTTGAGACTGACTACCTCAAGTCTCATCTGACCTCTGCACACTCAGAATAATATGTATATGTGCATGCAAACACAATAAATAAGGGTAATACAAAGCAAACATTTTTAAGAACAAAAAAAGATTTGGTGGACTGACAGAGATCCGTATTGGAGCAACCCATTTTGATTTATCATAAATGAGCATAAATCTATTATTTCCTCCCTTTTAAGAACACAAAGTGTAAGCTTTCTGAGATGGAAAAAATGTGTAACTTCAAGGTAACATCTTCATGATTTGGAATCGATGGAGATTACCATCCTTGTCTATTTCTTTGGTTATCGTTACTTTTTAAACACATCTGATCATTCATCATAAAGGCTTTTATAGAGCACACAGCTGGAGAAGTGCATAGGGTAAGGTATTGGAGAAGACATGAGGAGCTTCCATGCCCTTTCTTGCTACACTAACCTAAACAGAAATTCTATGGGCTCAGCTACCTAGAAGCTTCCTGTCCCTTTTCCCTTGCTTTTGGTCTTTTCGGGTTTTAAAAATCAGCATGTTAATTGTGTATATAATAATGGGCTTCATTATGGCATTTTCATATGTATACATGTTATTTGATCATATACACCTATCATTGCCCACTTCTGCCCCTCCCATTCTCACTGGTGCATTGCAGAATGCTTAGCAGCCTCCCTGACCTCAGCTCACTATATGCTGTGGCATTCCTTACTCTGCTGGGTATCAGACCATACTGAGAACTGTTTAGGAGTAAGAGGGGAATGTAGATGTAGCTGCATTGGTCAAGTGTATCTCTCATGTGCAGGAAGTCCTAGGTTCAATATTCCTAATGATGGCACATGCATATAATCTCAGCATTTGGAAGGCAGGCGTAGGAAAATTGGAAGTTCCAAGTCCTTCTTGCCTATATAGAACATTTGAGGCCAGTCTGGGTTATATAAAATCTTGTCTCAGAAAAGGGGGACAAACTACTGAAAACCTTTGTTCATCACAGTATCATAGAGTCAGAGTTATGGTCTCATTGAAGGTTTTGCTGAGCACATCTACAAAATAAGGGATGCCTGGTTAAAAGGGTCCCTTCTTTCCAAGAATGCTTGCTTTAACCCTGCCCTCTAGAATAAGAAAGTCGTATTTTGTTTTTATCTTTTTCTAGCATCACTAGGAAGGATAATACTATAATGGGGAGCTTGGCAAACCATGAGATTCATGCTTTCCTTAAAGTGGAATGGCATTATAAACCACCTCAATGTTGAAATGACCTGTCCTTCCCCTTCCCATTGGAATAGGATGCCTGTTTTACTTTTGTTTCTTTGTCAGGTGTATAGAGTGTTTTTTCACTCAAAAGGCTCTATCTCTGAAGTTTTCTTTGCTTAGTGAAATTGTTATCATTATCCTTTCTCGTTTGGGGTAAGTGGGAAGACATGAAGAAGCTAATCACAATCTTAATTACCATGATGGCCGTTCCAAATTTAGACTTCATCTCCTTAGCTAGAATCAAATCTAGCCAGATTAAGGCGTTAAGGCTGCCTTCCTACTGGGTGTCCTTAAGGTACATGTCTGTGTCTTCATTATGTTTCCCAAGTTCAAGAGTTAGATACAAGACTGGCTTCCCTCTTGTTGCTCAGAGATCTTTCCCCAGTGGCCACTGGATTTTCTTTCCTACTTGCCAGTCTTAACCCATCCCAGTGAAGACTATAAACCTAAGAGATCTGACTTGAGATATGATCATAGATGAAAAGATGTTTTAAAAATTACAAATATCAGAAGCGAAGGTTGGGAGGAGCTTAGAAATCCTGCTTTTGATGTATGTGCCACAGGTTACTGTTTTAGATGGAGAAGTTTTTTTACAACCTCTCTTGAAGAGGCTGTTTCGGTGGTGGGTTTTCAAATGGGAGCTTGAATCAAACATCTGTTCTTCATACAGGGAGCAAAGAATAAAGTCATAATTAGCAAAGCAGTGCAAGCACTTTGGATAACTTTATTTGATATAGTCCCGAATTTCATATTGCCCTTGTCATTTTCTCACTTGCATGTTCTGAAAGTTCCTGTGATGAGAAAGACAGAATCCAGAACATTAAAGGGCTAAGGCTCCACTGTGTGTGAATCATGAGCATTTTGCAAAGCTACTACACTGGATACTGAAAACTCCTTAGAGCCCTATTATGTAATGAGGACTTGTCACAAATACTGTTCGATGTTTTATAAGAGGCATGGATATTACAAACTCATTTAACATTTGTTAGCATACGATAGCTACAAAAAGGAAGCAGATAATAAACATGCAAGTTTGATACATTTTTACAAATGCAGAACATGAGCCTGGTCATACTCGGTGACTGAGTGCTTGCTCAGTGTGCGTGAAGCCAAGGGTTCTGTCCTCATCAGTGAAAAGAAAAAAGGCCAAGCCAATGGCCTTTTAATATCAGCTCTTTAGAGGTAGAGGGACGAGAATCTCTTGTGAGTAGGAGGCCAGCCTGGTCTATGTCATGAGTTCCAGGCCAACCACAGCTAGATAGACACCATGTCTCAATATGGAAAAGGGGAAAGGGAGGAGAAAGGAAAGGGAAAGAAGAAAGGAGGAAGAAGAATATAAGGAAAATTATTATTATTATTATTATTATTATTATTATTATTATTATGATAATTATGATTACTAGCCACCCAAAAGGGGCTGTTTTGCTATCCCCACCAAGGATCATCACCAATTTCTAGTAGTATAGTTTTACATTTTGTGTTGACTGAATCATACAGTATAAATGCTGACTGCTTTTGCTGAACATTAACAATACTATTTTAAAATCTGGGGATGTTTTCTGTCCAGAAGAAAGGCAGGCTTCTAAGTCATTATGGTTAGAACTATTTATGCAGAGCCTTTGTCTATAGAAATTGAGTAGAAACTGTAGAAAGTATGGGTTTGTGCTGCCTATTTTAGGTAGGAAAAAAACATCATAGCAGTCATAAAAGAGAGAACTTGAAAAATTCTTGAAGAGCGATGAGCTCTTTGCATGAAAAAACATGATGAAGCTGAAGAGATTAGGAAAATAATATATCCCGAAGTGTACTTCAGAGAGGAAAGGGGCATGCTGGGGAGCTTCACATGGAGAGGAAGCTGTCACTGTTAACTTAGATCATTCAGGAAATGATCAATATGGATGCTTTCTGGCTTCAGGATATAAGGCTGCAATAAATGCCAGGACCTTTCTCCAATGGGTTTCCTGAATAAGATGGGGTCTTAGGATGTGTCTGAATTAACCATAAATTTTCAGAAACTGACAGTAAATCGTGTAAAATGATGGAAAGGGGTTCAACGGACAGTAATGATTTTAGATTTTCATCTAAAAATACACTAATAGATACAGAATTATCTTTAACAAATAACTTCTTTGTGTACTATTTGGACATATACATGCTAGTTGAACATATATAGCTCTAAGCTGCCTTCCATCAGTGAGACGTTTTATCGTCTTGACCACAATAGAGATGTGGTCAGCAGAATGGATACTTTATTGTCCCACAGAACTGCCATTCCACGTTATCTTACCACGGTGCCTGTCTAAGTGATGACTCCCACGTATTCACCAGGAGCATGTGAGAATTTTAGCTTCTCCATGTCTTCAGTTTTTGCATAATTATACTGTTTAGTTTTTTTTTAATCTGGTAGATATAAAATTGTATTTTATGGTTTTTATGTTGAATTTCCCTAGAAGGTTGAAAGTGTGGGCTAGGTTCTTGGCCTCTTGAGTTTGGTCTTCCATTTGTGTCCTTTCTGTCTTATATACATTTGGAATCCTCATCTTTGGATGTGGTCAGTGTCTGTTTTCTGATTCATCCTTAACGTTGCCCAACTTGTCACTATACTGAGTTTTTAAATTGTTAGAGTCCCAATTATCAATGTTTCCTTTTACTACTTCATAATTTGTGCTTTTTTAAAAAGAAACATTCTTATCCCTAAGCTCAGGAAAATGTTTTTCTTTTCTTTTGCTAGTTCTTTAAAGATTTTTGCCACCATATAATTTTGACTTTTTTTCGGTCTTTCCTTTGTATCTGTGTTGTGTACATGTGCATACTAGTGTGCAGATGCATGTGTGAGCACACAGAAGTCATAAGAAACTTCCACCAGTCTCTACCTTATTCCATGAGGTAAGATCTTTCATGAACTGAGAGCCCACTGGAGTTTAGGTTGGTTTTGTTTTTGGTTTTGTTTGGTTATTGGGGGGTAGGCTGGTAGGAAGCAAAATCACACAATCTTCTTTTTATCCTGAACCTCCTTACTCAGCATAAGAGTTTGAGATTCCAAACTATATCCAGTTTGTTGTTGTTTTTTTTAAGATTTATTTACTTGTATGTGTCTGTGCAAAAGTCTAAATGTATGTATGAATGTACATATGTACGTATGTATGTATGTATGTATGTATGTATGTATGTATGTATGTACTGTACACTACATATGATTCTGGTGCACTCAGAAGTCAGAAGAGGGAGGGGGTTGCATCTCCTGGAACTGGAGTTACAGAAAGGGCCACCATATAAATGCAGGGAACCAATCCCAGGTCCTCTGTAAGAACAGCAATTACTCTTCACAGTTGAGCTATCTCCAGCCCACTACCTCATGCTCAGCTTGTTATGTGTCTGATTGGGATTTAAGTCCCTTTTCTCTATTGAGAGTATTTATATTTTATATATTTAATATTTTATATATTTAAATATTTTATATTTATATTTCTATAACTACTTTATATTTTCTATGTAGAAACCACCCATAGTGTGCAACTCAACCTTTTTGTGTTAGTTTTATATTATGCACATATTACACGCGTATGCGTGAATCTCTGCGCTAATATAAACAGCCTTGATTACTATCCATTTAAAATAAGCCTGGCAATCTCACAGATGTTTCTTCTCTTAGTTCTTCTTTACTGAGCTATTCTTGGTCTCTGTTTTTAGAATGAGCTTCCCATGTTCCACCCGCATCCCTGGTAGGCTTTTGAGTGGAACTTCAGTGAATGTCCTGACCAACATGCTGATTCTGCACGACTCGAGTCTTCCTATTTGTACACATTTGACCTTTGGTATGCTTCCTAATAATGATGGCACTTCCTCTTGACAGTAGTTTAAGGTCCTATATCGTTTTTTGTAGCTTCTTTAAAAGGAAACCAAATAAGGTCAAGTTGAATTGCATGGAATGTCATGGTTCTCTTCCGTACACCCATGACCTGACCTTAGGAAATCCAGCTAGGAACAAACTTGGTCAACTAAATGAATAAGTTATCAGCATAAGAAAGCAGATTCTGAGTTATCACCTACTAGCCTGTTAGGAAGAGCTATATATGATACCTGTGTGATACTGTCACTGCTTCAGGTCTGGGTTGGTTGGTTGGTTTTGGTTTTTTGTTTGCTTTGTTTTGTTCTTCTTTTTAAGACATCTTATATGTAGCTCAGCCTTGTCTGGAGCTGGCTCTATAGCAATGTCTGCTCTTGAATTCTTGATTTCCTGCTTTTGCCTCTCAAATGTTGGGATGGCATATGAGTATTTCCATACCTAGCTTTGAAAGTTATTTTTGTTGTTGTTCTTCTTGCTTTGGTTTGGTTTTTGGTTTCATTTTTGTTTCTGTTTTGAGAAAAGGGAATCTGTTTGTAGACCAGGCTGACCTCAAACTCATATAGATATGCTTGTCTTGGTCTTCAGAATGCTGTTGAAAGGCATCTGCACACACACAGAATACAACCACTCCATGAAGAATGGGTGGAATTAGAACGCGCTCCTTTGCACACATGCCTACTACCCGGGCCTCAAGCTCAATCAGATCCCACCCTCTCCTCTGCACCTCACCACAGCTCCCTCAGCCCACACAGGGCCTTTTGTTCTCCAAGGTATCTTGCCTCTATCAGTTCAGTCTTGAACCACCTTCTCCAATTCCTGAAGTTGTTTCTTTAGGAACGCGTTGCTCCTCTGTCTCCCTGCAAGTTCCAAGGTTGCTACACAAAACACAGCCCAATGAGATCCTGAGAGCTCACAGGGCAGCAGCGCCCATTCCCTGAGATCCTAGCCCAACTCCCTCCAGCAAACATTTCCTGAAGCTCTCTCTCTCATAGAAAAGGAGTAGTCTTAGAAACCATTTTTAATGGAGTCCACGTTAAAACTTCATAGTCTTCCTTGCTGTATAACCATCAATAATGAAAATTGTCTATATCTAATCTAAACCCTTCCTTCTTTCTTATATTCTGTATAAAGACTAAACTTTGAGGCCCTGTCTTTAGAGTCTTTAAGATCCTAAAAAATTATCCATCCACTGATCCTGAAGATTATTCATCCATTGAAAATAGTGAATTCTCTCACTGTGTAGAACTGACAATCTAGCATTTAACACATGGCTCCAGAACTCATGAGCTCCTGGAGAACTTGTAAACCAAGCAGCTACAGTTTCATGGAATTCCCTATTGTCCACCAAAGTTCTTTCTTAATAGAAAAGCTGGTTTAGATTCTCACTCTATCAGTATGACCAGGAGTTCTATGTTCCTTGTGGAAATAATACTAATTAGAAAAGTTAGTGAAAAAAAATAAGCTAAATAATAGTAGTAGTAACTTGGGAGCCAGCAAGATGGCTCAGTAAAGAAACGTGCTTGCCACCAAGCCTGGCAACCTGAGTTTGTACCCCAGAACCCACTTAAAGGTAGAAGGAAAGAATTAACAAAGTTGTCTTCTGATCTCTATATGTGTCTTTAATAGTAATGGTTAATTTTTTAACTTGGGAAATAGAGAAAGGAAGATCACTGTGAGTATGAGGCCAGCGTGTGCACGCACACACACACACATACACACACATCAAAAAAACAAAAAGCAAGGAATGGTGCCACATGCCTTCAATCTCAGCACATGATAGAGGGAAGAGAATCAGTAGTTTCCAGTTAGAAGTGAAAGAAACTGTGGGAATTTTCCATTATATCGCAGCAAGGTCCAAATGTTACTTCCAAGTACAGTAATGTTACTTGTGGAACAAAACTGAGATTTTTCATGGTAGATTCAAGATTACCTAGTTTCCCTAAGAAATGTAATGAAACACTTCTCCTGGAACATTTTACATAACTGTGTACCCTGCGAAGAGGAGGGCAGCAGTTGGCCTGGAACACCAGTTTGATTTATTTCGGAAAGCAGCTTATTCAGCCGTCAAATGAGATTACTTATGTGGCTGCTACCCATCACTTAACAGAAATATTTGTATTCTTCAGCAAGGCCTCAAACTTACTTTCTTTCAAGGGCAACACAAAACCGCAAATGTAATTTTCCTAAAAGATAACCTTGGGAATGTGATTTTTGTTGTTGTCGTTGTTGTTGTTTTGTTTTGTTTTTGAAACAGGGTTTCTCTATGTTGCCCTGGCGGTCCTGGAACTCACTTTGTACACCTGACTGGCCTCAAACTCAAAGATCCACCTGCTTCTGCCTCCCGAGTGGTGGGATTAAAGATGTGCACCACCACCTGGCAGGAAGGTGATTTTTTAGAAATAGGGGGCTGTCCCTGATGCAAGGGTAGTAAAGATGGAAACCAACTTACACTTTCTGAGTCCATCCGTGGTACTTCGCATTCACACCTAGCCATGTTTAGATTTCAGCCACCTTAGAAGGTAATAGCCTTAAGAATCTGTTCTCAAGGTTCCCTTCTTCTGTAATGTGTTTTCGTCCCCATTGGGTAGCTTCGTAATGTAAAATAGTGTGAATATTTTACAATTTAAAATTCAAGTCGAAGGTTGTAGCTGTACCTCGCTGGGAGAACACTTGCCAGGGGTGCTGGTAGCCTTGGGCTCCATCTTCAACACTGCAAAATAAAAATAAATAACAAAATAAGTCAAATTGAAATCTAAGCTAAAGGTACGCCTTACTGGAAGAACACTTCGCTAGTATATGAAAGGTCCTCGGTTCAGTCCCCAGTGCTGTAAAAACAATGGATAAACAAATAAACTGGAAATGTAGACTCGGGGTATGGATCTGTGGATGAAGCATGTGTTCAGCATGCACAAGACCTTAGCTTCTTTTCATAGCACCAGTAAATAAGGGCATAAGTAAATAAGAGAAACTGAAGTCTAAATTTGAATGTGAAAATTAGCTTCTTTTTTTATTTTTCACCATCTTATTTTAACCATCAGGGATTTGTGCAGACACTTCTGTCTTATTTCTTTGCCATAGAATTGCAGTTTCTCCAGCCTTAACACAGCAAATAAGATATTAAAAAAAGAAGAAGAAAGAAAGGAAGGAAGGAAGGAAGGAAGGAAGAAAGAAAGAAAGAAAGAAAGAAAGAAAGAAAGAAAGAAAGAAAGAAAGAAAGAAAGAATATGGGACTGAGAGTGTAGCTCAGACTGTACAGTTCTTGCCTAGCATGCATGAAAATTTGGGTTTGATCCCCAGTTCCTCACAAACATGGGCTTGGTAGAACACATCTGTAATCTGGGCGGCAAAGGATTAGAAGTTCAACCATCGTTCAAACCCACTAGAGACTGCTATAAAACTCTTTATCTAAAAATAAAAAAATGACAGAAAGAGAACAGAAAAAGCTTGTGCCACAGTAACCTTGCTTTTGCAGAGGGAATCTTTCAGGATAAGCCCTACCTAGTCCCAAGTGTCACTCATTACTAGTAGCAGTGACAACCAACTCGGACAATTCTCCTGATACTCCCAGGACTCTTACTATGAACATGGCACTGTGGCTTGTCTGTTTTTAAGATAGTCTGCTTATAAATCCCTGAGTGGCCCAGTAGCAATTATGTAGACTAGGCTGGGCCTGAACTCCTGGGTTTGCAGGCATGTCCCGCCATGCCCAGCAACAAGGCATGCTTTAGGATTTTAAAAAAGTAAGGGGGACTACAAATCGTAATAGCATATGCAAAAGTGTATCATAATGGACTTCAGAAAATCCTTTGTACAGTAAGTGATTTGTTTATGTGTTATTTAACTTCTCTAGCTAACGTTCACATAATTAATGTAACAACAACAAGAAAGATAGAGTAGAATGCTGTAGCAAACCAATTATTTTTTATTCATCATTTAATTTGAAGTAATAGGCTTAACCTTTTTATATTGAGAGCTTCTAATGAACAATTTAATGTCTGGTTGAAGTATCAGGTTGCCCTGACTTTTCCAGTAGCTGGTGCATATGAATTATAGACTATTTGGACCTTTTTCTTTTCAATATGCAAGAATGACTTTTTCAGATAGTTCATTCAAATATGGCCTAAGTGTTAAATATGCTAATAAAAGAGGGCAGGGAGTCATAGTCTCAACCTCAGACCCCAGGGTTCCTTCCAATTAACCATTCTTGTTCTCAAACTTTACCCATTATGTCATAGTCTGATTCTGAGCAATTTTCAAAAGACCCTCGTAGGTTCCTCTGTCTGTGGACCTGGAGTTGCTCTCACAAATACTATCCTGCAGAGGCACAGGAGGCCACACCCCCTGCTGCAACTCCTTTGCAGAAACGAAGAAATTACACCCCACTGTCTGTACTCTACAGACACTGCTTTCTGTGTGCTGTCTGCTCAGGTGTGAGCAGTAACTGTCTGGATGGATGCTCGGAAGCAGAGGAAGTTCTGTAGCTGGGTCAGCCTCTTCTTGTACTTACAGTTAATGAATGCTTCTGTACGCTTTGATGTTGGTATACACAGTTGATGATAGGTAATATTTGCAGGAAAGTCTTCTACCTGTATATCTTGTTGAAACCAATTATATATTCTAAATAGTTATCAAATAGGAACTGTTTATGTCCATGCAGTTGAATTATTCCTAATGATATTTCTACCTCTTGTCAAGTTAATGGCTCACAAAGAAGTGCATCTTCACAGTTCAAAAGTCTTTTAATTACTTAAACACAATTATTAGCCAGTCATGAACATTATTATAAATGAAAATAATATTTCTCTTTGAGGGTGAAGAGCAAAGAGGCCTGTATCTTGATTTCCTAGAATTGAAAGTTGATCCATGAGCTGTTGAGATGGCTCAGTGGGTAAAGGCTTGTTACTGCGCCTGCTAACCTGAGTTCAAACCCCAGGCCCCACATAATGGGAGGGGAAAACCAACTCCTGCAAGTAGTCCTCTGACCTCCACATGGGTGCTGTGATGGCTGCACATGTGCATGTGTGTGTGTTTTTAAGATTTAACTAATTAAACTGTAAAAGTTCATCTTTATATGAAACAAAGCAATCAGAACCTTGCTCATCAGATAGTTTACTTATATTTGTTGACATGTTTTTCCTTTTGTATGCTGGTGATGGAATCCAGGGACTTGTACATACTAGGCAAGCACTTTCCCCTGTACCACCTCCTCAGCTCTAACTTACTTATATTTGAAAGTTGATACCTGTCCTTAAAAATATCAAGGGAAAACCATTAAACTCCATAATCTCCAGCGAAGAAACTCTCCAGGCATGATGACGCACAGTTGTAATCCTAGTATTCAAAAGACGAAGGCAGGAGCTTTGCTAGTTCTATACCAGCAGGGCTGACAGAGAGAATTCAAGGCTGGCTTGAGCTATCAAAGTAGAGCCTGTGTCAGACAAAGGAAGAGCAGGGAAAAGCCCTTCTTACTTCCCACACCCATCTCGAGTTCATCTTTTCTGCTTCTGTTCTCCTAGCTATTGTTTAATGGTTCACCCAACCAACTACAGCACTACCTAAAGAGAAAGGCTGCAGCCAAAGCACAAGCTCCAAATATCCACAGTAGCCATTTGGGGTAATGTCTCTACCTGTGTTGATGCCATCAAAGGCATTCTTTGAGGCACAGTTTTCTTTCCTAGCCAGCCCCTCAGCTTTTCTGGCACACATTCATTGCTCAAGGGTAATTTTAAGTGTAGGCTATCCACATAAACCTGCACTGCCAGCCCTTGGCTTTGAAGTGGACTCCGACAGTTTGGTGGCACTGACACTTGCAAGCAGAGAATTTATTTTTATGTTTTTATTTTATTTTATTTTTTATGTATGGGAGCTTTGGGTATACCATGGCACACATCTTGGAAATCAGAGGGCAACTTTTGGGAGTCAGTTCTCTCTTTCCACCATGCAAGTCCCTAGGACTGAACTCAGGTTAGCAACCTTGGGGGTAAGTGCTTTCCTTTGCCCTTTGAATTATCTTGGTGGTCCCAGAGGAGAAGTTATGGTAACGGTAAGTGTAAAACAATATAAATGTGTTTATGAAAGGATTTTTTTTTGATGATAGAGTACTATTTAACGCTGGCCTGTAGTTCTGCCACTTAGATGTGTGTATATTCAGTTCTGTCCTCTGTTATGTTGTAGTTGGCTGTTTTTATTACTGTATGAACAAGTGTCACATTTTTACTTCTTGTATCTACATGCTGCTCTTTTTGCAAGTGCACAATCTACTGAAATGAAATACGAAGCTGGGAAGAACCCAACCTTTCCAAAAGGGCATTTTCTGAATGTAGCAAATTATCACTGCTAGTCTTGTGCAATTACGAAAATGGAAAAGGTTGGGGATAAAAGTGATCAAAACCACAAGTCATGTAGGTGACTCAGCCATAAATGTAAGCAGCTCTAGATGACCTGATGAAATATTAGCATTACTTGGTGCTTCCATCTTTCCAAGCCTCGTGGCACTGTCATGCTATATGAAAATGAATTAAGGTGTTGGCAAGGAGGCTCAGCCCATAAGAGTGCTTGCTACTCAAACTTAACCATCTAAGGTTGATTCCCAGAAATCATTGTAGGAGAAAACTGACTCTCAATTAAGGTATTATTCAAATTCTCAACGAATTCCAATCTCAAATGTTACTATCTAATCCAGTAATTCATTTAATTATTTTTATGTATTAATCACTTATGTGATAAGTATCATTGGGGGTCGCAGAGACAGACTAGATGTTATTATTCCTATTGTAACTTTGTAATTAAAATAGCAAACTGTACTTGTTGATTTAAAACTACAGCTTGATCAGTGGGAGACAAAAGAAAGAAACCTCTGTATGTGATTTTGTTCTTGTTCAGTGACCAAGACAGGCATGTCACTTGACCATAAACAGTTTGGCAAAATAACAAATAATTTATTAAATCACTAAAGAGATTTAAATGGCCATCACTGAAAACACGTCTAATAATTAAAAAAAAAACAAAACAAAACTATTATTTATATGCCCTTACCATGTTAACAGAGGGAAAACACCTAATTAAAGTGTTTCTTAAAAATTTGTAAACAGCCATTCATTATACGTGAGTGGGACAGGAGTCTTCAGTTCGTAAGCCCTCACTGAAGCCTTTGACGTCTCACAAGTCTGCGCAGTGCCTCATTTGAGCAGTCTGTAGCACCCCTCTGTTGTCACAGAGGTCCCTTAAATACTTCTTTAAGCTGGGGCTTTGACCCAACATGCACACATTTATGAACAACTACACATTCTTTTCAACTCAATACAAGCTGTAAAGAGTGCCGTATCCTTTTCCTGGTTCCTTTTCCACTCAGTAAGCCTAGAATAGGTGGCCAGCAGTGCTCCCAGTTCAGGACAGTACCCAGGCTAATGTGACAGGCACTGACTGTTCTGCCTTCTGTACAAGACTGTTTTGCAAATATCTGAGTCTGGATGTTCACGTCTTAGAAAAGTAGGGAATATCACTTTTTGGTGCTATGGGTTCTTACTGGTGAGATAAGTATGTCCCGCTTTGGACATATGCAATGACAACTGCCTTTTGTTTGTTTGCTTCCCTGCTTAGGTTTCTAGTCCAAAAACTTGGGGGTAGCATAGGAGAGATTCACTGCCTTTACAAGCTTCTCTTTGCTCCACTCTGGCTGTTATGGAAACCTTTCCTTGGCAGTGTCTACATTTCTGTGTTTACATCTTTTGGGTGGCTCAAACAAGCTCCCTTGGTGACTGAGCAAATAAAATTATAGTTGTAGCCTCCCAAGGCAGGCTCAGAGCCTACTGCCTGCAGTGCTCTTCCTGCTTTGTCTGTACCCACATCTCTTCTCCCTGCTGAGGGTGGGTCCCCAGAAACTAAGGCTCCTGCTGAGCCTTTCACAGTTCCTCAGAGGGAGGAGCGGATAAGTGGCCAATGCATTTAATTAGTAGACATGTTATGAATGCAGGAGAATGAGCTTTGACAAGAGTATTGAAGTCAGGACAAAGATAAGTCAACTTGATTCTCACAGAAAGAATATGTGTGTATATCCATTAAGAAATGAACATATGCACACACATACACATAAGACCTATTTCACCATGCCTCCCACCCTCATCATCTAGGAAAGGAGCTTATGTTAGCCATTATATGTAGATAATGTATGTGCTAATAGTATGCATTGTACTCATGACAAATTTCCATCATTTATGTAACATATATGTTATGTGTACATATATCATATATATGATATGTATCATATATATGACACATACACACACACACATATATGGCAGGTAGACTGAGCCCCTCCTATGTGTAGGCGCTATTCTAAATGCTTTTGTTGATCAGACATTGTTAATTCTTACTGTATCGCACAACTGACAACTAAGACCACATAGCTAGGAAACATCACTACCAATGTTTGAAGTTAAAGACTCTGGTCCCATATCTATGGCCCTTACCTCATCTGAGAGGAGATAGTGTAGGTGATGCCATTTAATGGCACCACTGGTTTGGTTTGGTTTGGGTTGGTTTGGTTTGGTTTGGTAGGGGCTGCTGCTCAAAACCACAGGAAATCTGCTGAGAGAGAGAGAGAGAGAGAGAGAGAGAGAGAGAGAGAGAGAGAGAGAGAGAGAGAGAGAGAGATACAGAGACACAGAGAGAGACAGATACAGAGACACAGAGAGAGACAGAGAGAAAGAGTGAGTGAGAGAGAGCAGAGAGAGTCCTGTCTCCTCCCCGAGTGCTGGGATTACAGATCTGTACCATCATTCCTGGTTTGTTTAGTGCTGAGGACAGAGTTCAGGGCATCCTACATGCTAGGCAAGCACTGTACCAACCGAATGAAAAGCCAGAAAATGCTTCTTTATATGGATACTTCTGTAATTACTCATAAATTGTTTCCACATTACTTATTTTGAGGAGAGAATTCCTGTGTGGCACTGCCTGCACATGGAGGTGCATGTGACAACTTGAAAGACTCAGTTCTCTCCTACCTCGTGGGTACTGGACATGGGACTCAGGTTATCAGGCTTGGCAGCAACTGCCTTTACCTACTGAGCCACCTCACCAGCCTTGTAATTAGTTTTAATAGAACAAAATTTTCCTTTTTTTTATTTATTTTTTGAGACACAGTCTTACTAGGTCAATCAGACTAGCTTTTCCCCACCTCACCAGTGCTAGGAGCACAGGAACATCTTTTTGTTGGTTCAATTGTAGATAGTTTTCAGTGGCAGAGCAATAGGGAAAGCTAAGGAAAATTGTCACATTTTAAGTAGTACTTTTCAGAAGGGAATTTTAGAAGCAGGAAGACAATATTTGAGGGAAGGTTTGCTCCTGCATTTACTTTGAACTAAACCTGTGATCACATTATTCAGCCTTCCCTGTCTTGGTGTTGGTTTTCTCAGTTGTTAAAAGTAAAGGGTAATAGGTCAAAGAAAATGCTGAACACCTCTATGTTGGTTGGGGTGAGCTTTGGGCTACTAACTTCAACATCAAAACTTAGGGCAGGATTTTAGGCCAGCCAAGTGATTGGCTATTGGTAGATAATGATCACATTTGCTTTAGCACACATATTTCCCAGCTCCTTGAAAACTGACTCCCCCTTTCAATGAGTGAAGGACAGCAGGAATGGTTTATCTTTGCAAGAGGTTTTCATTGACTTCCCTCCATTTTTTTTTAAGTCAAATATTTCAACTCTCACCTGATCTTTCTCTGCTGATCTTGCCAGGGTCAGTACCTGGAAAAACCATGGAATTCAAGCTTGCCCAACCCTCTACTTAGGCTTTTCTTTCAATCGAGTTTGAAATAAGCCAGTGAACAGTCACAGAAACAGAGCCAGCTTTGGGAAGTGAATCTGTGACTGGAGATTTTTAGGGTAAAAGTCTAGGCTCTGCCACATACTCCTGACATCCCAATGAAAGAAACGAAGAATGGTACACGGTAGAGATGAGGATGCTATTCACTACGATCACATTAGAAAGTGGATCAGATAAAGTGTCTTGCAGGAATGTGACACAAGTTTGGACTTAGAGAATTGAATGGTAGGTAGAGATCTGCATCACTAAGCAGTCCCAGCCATCCTGGGAACAGGTCCTCCCTGTCAGGGTTCTTTGTGAAGTCCGTGCTCCAGACAGACTCTCCTTGAGAAGCATGCCTATGCAGAATCAAGTACAAGTTATGACTCAAAGTGTCAGAGATGGGTGCAAAATGAAGGCAGAAGTGCCAGGTTTTCATCCTGCACTTAGTTACCATGTGAGCAATATGAGTCAATGCTTTTTAGCAAATGCAGCTTCATGGTGCCTGTTTCCAGTTTGGTTGAAACGGTAATTTTAAAGAGTGCAAATGACAGACGTCGCCTGGCTTCTGTTGCTGTCTATACAATATGGCTATCATTAGCCATTCCAATTTGAGCTACTTAAAATGAAATGAAGTGCTGCTCTCTGGACACATTTAAACTCTCCAGTGGCCACATGGGGCTAAAGGGCACCAGATTGGACAGCCAAATATAGCACATCTCTACCATCACTAAAAAATATAACACCAAATAGCACTCCTCTCCAGCCGCAGGTTGGGATGGGTGCTGAGATGGTTGTGGTTTAGCTTGGTGTCATAAAGGCTCTGGACTAGAACTTAAAACCACTCTAAGCCTCAGAGAACATATCCATACCCTTGTGTAGAGCAATGTTGTGATGCCAGTATATGGGTCAGGTAAAGTTGTGTACTTTTGGCTCAAAGGTGTGTCCAGCCTTCTAGGTGCCCAGCACTGTTTTTTCCTCTAGAGTGATTTGATTTGACAATGACGGTCAATGCTAGACCTGTGGACTCGGTGCCCACTCTGTGATGGATGTAGTGACTGATAATGGTTTTTGCATAAAAACAAAGGTGTGCCTCAGCTATAAACTAGTCTCACCTGGAGATCTTTGAGGATGCTAGTGCCTAATACCTGGTCCCACCCACAGAGATCTGAGTATAATTCTCTAGGATGCTGCCCTGGGCTTTGGGAGATTTTGTGCTTGACAGATGATTCTAATATACAGCTGGATGCACTAGGTTAGAGTATATCCAGTGATGAGGAATGGCCGATTTTGAAGGGAGGCACAACCAGTGTTTATTAAAAGACTACATCAGCCTAGATGGAGGTAGCTGCTGGTTTCCACAGAACTCTGTCCAGGACCTTTGTTTGATTTGAGTAGCCCAGGCTGGCCTTGACTTCGCTATGTAGCTGAGGATGACCTGACACTCTAGATCCTTCTGCCTCTACCGCCCGAGTGCTGGGATTGCGGGTGTCTGCTAACATGCTCCTTCATGTTCTATTTATCCCGTGCTGGAGGTGGAATCCAGGAATGCATGCATGCAAACAGTCTACTCGTTAAACGATTACACTACAGTACAGTGACACCCAACCTTTTTCTTTCCTTTTGAGACAGAATATTTCTACATAGCCCTGGCTGTCCTGGAACTTGCTCTGTAGACCAGGCTGGCCTGGAACTCAGAGATCCCCTTGCCACTTTGCCTCTCGAATGCTGGGATTAAAGGTGTGTGACATCTTTTTTATTTGCTTTTTTATTTGCTTGTTTTGTTTTGTTTGTGGCAAGGTTTCTCTCTTTGTAGCCCAAACTGATTTTCTGCCTCCACCTCCCCAGGGATGGGATTAGAAACATGCACCAGAACTCCTGGCTCACGAGTCATATCCAGGAATGATGCTTTTAGGCTGGAAGGAGTAGACACTGGCTACCAGGTGCTAGAAACAACACCGACAAGTTAGAAGGAAAGACAAACAGACCTAACGGGAAATTCAAGAGGAAGAAAGAGAAAGCTGTTTGATTACTTGATATAAACCCAATTGAACATGCCTATGGTGTAGGCAGCTTATTCAGACAGCCACATCGGGGGTTGGATTCACTAATAGTTGCAGGGTTGAGTCTGGTTTCCCAATTTCCTCCAGGATGATCTGGGACACATTTGATAACCTGTCTGAGCTTCATTCTCCTCCTCCATTTAGTGGTAATAAGAAAAGGCACCCATCTTGTTCCATTATGGTGATAATTAGATGATTTGTGTAAACTGAAACTCAGGGCCCACTCTCAGCACTGTGATTATAAACTACAAAAACATGGGCTGTGGATGCAGCTCAGTTGTACAGGGCTTGTCTAGCATGCACAAAGCCCTGGATTTAATCCCCAGCCCTGCATAAACTGGGTATGGTGGTGCACTATTGTAATCTCAGCACTCAGTAGGTGGAGGCAGGAGGATTAGATGTTCATGGTCATTCTCATCTACTTAGTGAGTTTGAGACCAGCCTGGGATACATGAGACCCTGGCTTAAGAAAAGAAAACAAAGATATGATTAGCATCAAGTTGGTCTTCATCCTTTGCAGAATAAAGATCTTACTAAGATAGCCAGCAGAATATGTCATTATAGAAGTAACTAGTGGGGCACATGTTTGTAGGGGAAGCTGCGTGTGAACCATGTGAGAACTGTGTAGTGTCTTGACAAGAATTCTGTAAACCTACGAGTTCAAGTATAAAATGTTTAAACAACTTATTAAACAACCAAGGGAATACTGTCTTGGTAAATGGTAACATACCATGTATTCATTACTTAACAGATATTTCTATGCCAGCTATATGCATAATAAATCTGATGCTAACCCTTCTGGTAAAGAACCAACATTTTTATCCTGTATATTTCTGGGGCAGATATTTCTAAGATACATGTATGTATATATATATATATATATATATATATATATATATATATATATATATATATATGTATATATGTATGTATATATATATACATGCTTAACAGACTTGACTCATGTAAAATTTCTATTTCCTACAAAAAATAATTTTACGAAGAAAAAGGCAGAAGTGATAGTGTATGCCTAAAATCTCACCATGAGAGAGGAGAGCAGGAGGGTCAGGAATTTAAGGCAAGTATGAGCTACATGGGACCCTGATCTTGAAAAAATAATAAGCTAATAATAATAATAAAGTAATAATAATCGTTTGAGATGAGAAATTCTATGAAAACATCACAAACTTGCTGCCAACTCTCCACCAAACTTCCCCTAACATTTGTTTACATAACCATAGCTCAGTGATTAGAACCAGCAAATTGGCACCAGCACGGTGCTGTTGACGAACTAAGCTAAGCTGTTGGTTTAAACCTCACTAGCTTTTCTTCCAATGCCCTTTCTGTAGCAGCATGCTATGCAGCAAGCACCCCATGTGACATTTACTAGCCTTAGTCCCTTAGCCCAATCCTGTCATGGTTCCTTACCCTTTCTATGGCTTTCAATTTCAAATACAACAACAACAATAAAAAAAAATGGAAAAAAAGTAAAAAAAAAAAAAAAAAAAAAAAAAGAAAAGAAAAGAAAAAAAGAAAACCGGACAGGGTTTCACATAGTCAGGATGATCTCAGACTCAGTAGGTAGCCAAAGCTAAACTTGAACTTTTGATCCTCCTGCCTCTGCCTTCTTCAGTGCTGGGATTACGGGTGTGAAAATACTCTGCCCAGTTTTTATGTCATGCTGAGGACAGAACTCAGGGTCTCATTCATGGTAGGCAAGTATGCTAGCCAATGTGACTACATCCCCAGCCCTTGACCCTAACTTTTTTGAAGGGTACAGATCAAGTGTTTTGGAGCAAGTCCCTCAAGTAGGAATTATCCAGTGTTTTTTCATGATTTGGGGTGTAGATTTGGGGCACAAATGTCACACATATGCTGTTAGGATTCTGTCAACTCCACCCTACAGTTACCTGGCAACAGCCAGCTATGCTCTGCCCCACAGTTATCTGGAACTATAAAAGGGGCTGCTTGCCCCCTTCGCACTCTCTTGCTCTCTTGTTCTCTGCTCTCCTTTTTTCCCTTCTTTGTCCCTCCTCTCTCCATTCCTTCCTCCCTCCATGTGCTCATGGCTGCTTTTCTCTACTCCTCTACTCCTCTCTTCTCTCTCCCTGCCCCTACTACTGTCGTAACTCCCCTCCCCATGCCCTGGATAAACTCTACTCTACACTATACCATCGTGTGTCTGGTCCCTCGGAGGGAAGGGATGCCTCAACATGGGTTCACCAGAGGCATCCCTCTTGTTCCCACACCTCACCACACCTCCATAGAACATATCCCACTACTCTCTTTATATTTTTCCTAACATATTCTATGAGGGAATATGTCATGTCAGTATAGCTCATTACTCGCATTTCTAATCTTGATAGTTTACTTAAGGGCACATCTAAAGTTTTGAATCAGTGCTTGTTTTATTAAAGACTTTATGTTTCCGAGCATTTGGGATTCTCAGCAAAATGAAGAAGAGGCACAGAGATTCAAACTGGGATCTATTTTCATAAATAGCTTTAATAAAAAACATCATTTGTGTGCCATGTTACAATATAAAAATCACATGGAAACTATTATGTTCACATAAAAATGGTTCCAAATAACCCGTGATTCTGACTGTCTGTGTGTCCTTTTCATAAGTTGCTTCCTTTGGTCTCATGTTCACTCAATATGATTGCTCGAAGACTTCTACTGCTGGCGCGGGCTGACAAACAGCTCACCAAGCTGTTAGAATTTTGTGTAGAGGAAGCAGGCTTGGAAGCCAGACTTGACATAGTGCTCAGGGGAAGAAGTATGTTAAGTTTTGAGCACGTTCCTAGAAGCATTTTGGTTTTGCTGGCTTTTAAAATGAGCATACTATTTATAGCCCATTTTATCTAGTGGTAGTAGTTAATTTGAGACAGGATCTCACTGTAGCTCTAGCTCTTCCGGAATTTACTATGTAGACCAAGCTGGCCTTGAACTCACGGAGATCTGTCTGCCCCTCTCTCTCAAATGCTAAGATTAAAGGCGGGATTAAACCATACTCAGTTACTCCTCATTTTTAAGTTTCACAAACCCAAATTGGGATCTGACTTTAACCTTACGTGGCAAAGAGTAACTTCTAGCCAGGCATACAGGTATGAAGATGGAGGAAGGAGAATCAGGAGTTAAGAGAGTCAAGGTTATCCTGGGCTACATGAGAGTCTGCCTCAAAAACAAGCAAACAAAATTAATTGAGCCAGACCAACCTAGATTAAAATGGTGACTTAAATCTACTAGCAAGTCCTTAGCTTCTCCAGGAAGCATCTCCCTGGGATGTGAGTGATGTCCTGCATGGTACGTGATGATGTTTTCATCAGTGAAATCTCCATATACTTCAGTGCTTCCACAAGAGTATAAAGGAGCTGATGTGGGGGTATAGTGTCGTGTTTGGAATCTCAACACTCGGGAGACAGGAGGATTTGGCATTCAAGATCATCCTGGGATACAGAGGGAGTTGGAGGCCACATTGGTTTCTTGAGACTCTATCTCAAACAACAAAGAAAGTGAGGGGGATGAAAAATTCCTATCACCCAGTGACAGCAATGAATCACTCCTGTTTGTGGTGAAGCTGGTATAAGGAAGTCTACTGTGGGATATTGGACCATTGGTTAAGAGCACTAGTTAGAACGGAACTCAGATTCTAGGATCTAGGTAACTGAAGCTGGACATGTGTGTAACCCCAGCTTCAGGAGCAGGGGCATGAGAGCAGAGAGATAAGAGACTCGCTGATGCTTGCTGGCTGTTAGCTTTACCTATTAACTATGGCTTTAGTCATCATTTTACAGAATATACGTACTACTTATATTCAAAAATATATGTATATATACAAAAAGTTCACTGTAAATCGTGTCAGGCACATTCTCAACTTGGTTGTCTTGCCTTTGTGGTCATCATACCTGAGTTCTGGAGATAACTTCAGAACACAAAAGAGTACTCCCCACCCATCACCCCATAAGTACCACAGAACATGATGGTGGGGACTCATGTCTGTAATCCTAGCTCTCAGGAGGCCAAGGAGAGTTCATTTGAGTTCAAGACCAGGCTGGGCTTTATAGGGAGTTCCAGGTCAGCCTAGACTACATAGTAAGTTTGTCTTAAACCTTTCCTCTCTCTTCCACCCCAAATCCCCTTATGATATAACCTATTATAGGAGTTATGTCTGAAGTCTTCATGATTTTTTAAATTGATATTTATGTATGTGTGTGCATCTCTGTGAACTCCTCCCCACCCCACCCCCCTCTCTCTTTGTGTGTGTGTGTGTGTGTGTGTGTGTGTGTGTGTGTCTCAGAGGCCAGTATACAGCATCAGACCCACTAAAGCTGAAGTCACAGAAACTTTTGATCCACCCAGGGTACTGGGAAGTGAACTGGGGTCTCTGAAAGAGCAGCAAGTGAGCTTAAACACTGAGCCATCTCTCTAGCTCCCTGTAAAAGCTTATTTAAGTTGGTCTTTGGAGTTGATATGAGAATATTCTCATCACTGTGGAAAAGGCACATGAATTTGAGCAAATTTTCTATCCAAAAATACATTCTGGATTTTCGAGTACTAGATATTGCTGATGCTTCCCAAAATATAAAGTTCAATAGGTTGGGTATTTCTTATAAAATAAGATATTTTTAAAAATTAAACAAAGACCACCTGATAGTAGAATTATTGACTTACACACATGGGGTTCTAGGTTCAAGTCCCATTAGTGGCAAAAAAAAAAAAAAAAAAAAAAAAAAAAAAAAAAAAAAAAAAAATCAACAACAACAACAATGACCAAACAACAAAACAAAACAAAAAACCTACCAAAAAAAAAAAACCCAATACCATAAAAGGGGCTAGATTGACTATGTCTAGTTTTCTTATAGTTTGAAAGATCAGATTATGTGATACATATGTATATCCCTTGAATGTAAATTTTTCTCCAGTTAGAAGTTGATAGTTCACAGTAGTCTCTTTATAGCCTGGCTCTGAGAAACTGTTGATTTAAAAAATATGGATCAAGTCTTCAAAACACAGTAGCCAATCAGAGCAAATTTGGCTCCCTTCCCCCCTCCGAAATAGGGACATGGTGTCCTTGAAACAGCCGGACCTATAACTAGATTCCAGTTGACGCTAAGCCTCTAGAAAGGGTCTTTAGAATTAAATTTGGCTATTAGCCCAGATTTACTCAAATTTGTAACAAGCTCAGCTTTGTATCCAGCATGCCCTGGCCCCCAACTTTGTAAGTGGCTAGGGGAGGGGAAGTGGGAGGAGGCAGGCGAACAAAAGACAAAAGCAGCTGCTGGGGAGAGAACCCGGCCAAGCGGGGGAAGAAAAACAATTCTCTCAGAGCAGCTGTGCAGACTCCCAAAGAAGCAAGCAGCCATGGATTTATGCTGGATCGCTCTGATGATTCTGACACTTTCAGGATGTTCTTTATCAAGGGAGAGATGAAATGCAGTCTGGGTAGGAAGAGGGTGAATTAATGTGGCGAAGAAACTGGTCAACGAGACCAGTGGCTGTTAGCAAAGCTTTTACCTAGTTTCAGATTCTGTGCTGCTGTTTACTATGTAACATGAAGATGGCTTCGGAAGGCAGTTGTGGTTGTGGTTTTGTCTTCTTAAACGTGATCTCATTATTTCCTCAATGAAGGCTGTAGAAGTCAAGTTCTCTCAAGTCTCACACCAAAGGGTCTTAATTTTATCTTTATGTTATGTGTATGACTAAGTGTTTTGCCTGCATGTATGTATGGACTGCAGAATCCAGAAGAGGGTTTCAGGTCCCTTGGAACTACAGGTACAGAAGATTGTGACTGAAGGCTTCTAAAGGGTGCTGGGAATCAAATCCAGGTCCTCTAAGTGCTCTTAACCACTGAGCCATCTCTTCAGCCCTAAACCAGGGTTTGAAAATATCATTTCAGTCAAAGAACAAACGTGGCATGAGGTGGGCAAACTGGGAGGGCTGGCTGCACGGTAACACCCTTATTTTGTGAGAAACTATTAGAAAGAATAATCCAAATTACTGGTTTTAGTAGAGTGCTTGCCTAGCATTCAGGAAGTCCCAGGCATAAACCTGGCATGGTAGTTCCTTGCCTGTGGTCCCAGCACTCAGGAGGTTGAGGCAGGAGAGTCAGAAGTCCAATATCATCCTCATCTACATATAAAGTTTGAGTCCAGCCTGGACCACATGTGACCCTACCTCAAATAAAATAAAATCAGAATTTCCCGGGGGACCTTGAAAGAAGCTAAAATTAGCTAGCTCTTCTTGGAAGTCTTCATATCCAAGGTTACAGATGGCTCGATTGTATGTAATACTCCTGTCACCATACTTTCAAGCACCACAGAGTCTTTCATTTAATAAGAGAATGGAAATTGTCTTCCTGGCATGTTGCCACTGGGGCTAAATAAACTGCACGGGATGAGAATCAATTCTTAATAGAACCACATCTGCGCTCAGGCAGACCTAGCGAAGGACACGGCACAGCTTTGTATAGCGATGAATTTGACTTTTTGCCTTGTTTTATCTGTCATGATGGGGATTGATCCTAGGGCCTGATGGATGCTAGGCTGCTGCTCTGCCACTCCCAGGCCACACAAGTAATCTGGGTTTTTTTTTTTTTTTGGTTTTTCTTTTGTGTTGGTATAAGTAGGTTTAAAGTTCAAGATACCTACGGTGTGCCTCCCTTTTTCTTGATAAACTGCTTGAGTAGTGATTGCCTGCCACCTCAAGTTCAGAATTGTTCAGGGGACCTGGAGGATGATTAAGGCCCTAAGTGCTTGGTAAGTCAAGCCTTAACAATCAACTTATATACTACAAAATTCCGACCCCCCAAGAGGATCAGATCCCTACCTAGTCCCCGGCTTTCAGAAAGGTCCAGTTCACTGACGGTCCTCTACCACCTCACCCCACCCAATCTATGACCCACTCAGCCTTAAGAAAAAAGGTACTATGGGAATTCCACTGAGCTTCCTCTTGGTTCTATTACCTCTGGTGCCAGTCACAGACACTCTCCCCAGCCCTGCCTGGTTAAAATGCCATTACTTGCTTACATGTATATACTATTGGAGCCCCAGTGAGAACATCAGCTCTAAAATCTAACAGATCTGTGATTTGTTGATGAAAAGAGCCCCTTCTCATGCTCAGTGATACATTGGTGTTGAATAGTCTTGACCAGAAAGATGACCTTTAACCACCCTAACCTTGCTAGTATCTCTTTCCGGAGGCTGGCCTCACATTGGAGAAGGTCCAAGAGCCTGCACAGCAAAAGTGTAATGAGCAGGAGCTTAGGGGCAGATTGCTGATGTGTCCATTCCACTAACTATGTGCTTGGGAAGGGCCTCTCTTTATTCTCTCTGAACTTCAATTTCCTTGTCTGCGAATTGAGGATTGTACTTACTTGATAGGATGCAGTCAAGACTAAATAAGAGACTGACTCAAGAAAAAAAAATGGTTTGCCTGGTGCATGGAACACATTCAGTATTGGAGAGGTAGTATTTGCCTGGGCTGGCCAAGAGTTAGATGGTCTGGTTATAGTTAGGTTGGCCTGGTGCAAATCTAAGTTCTGAACCTTGTATATCCAGAGATGCCCTGAGATGGCAATGTGAGAAAAAAATAGGTGGGGGGTTCTGTTTCAGGGAGCTTACCTGGCAGAGTGACAGTGGACAGTGGTAGGGTCAGAAAAAGATCCTCTGGGACAGACTGGTGTGGTGTGACAAAGCATGAAATAAGTCAGCCCAAAATTCCTATGATTCTGATATCTAGCTTGGCAATTTATAGGACCTCATATATTCATCCATTGAGTCCTTAGATGGCTCCACAATCACCTGGTATAATAAGCCTAGAAAGGTCCCAGTTGGGGAAAGAGGGTTGCAGAGCTGGTTCTATTGGTAAACTGATCTCCTTGAAAACATGAGGAACTGAGTTGGAGTCTCAGAACTCCTGTTAAAAAAAAAAAAGCCAGGCACACATATGCGTGCCTGTAACCCCAGAACTGGGAAGTCTGAGGCGGGCAGACTTATTGGTCATCTAGACTAGCCTGCTTGGCAAATTCCAGACCACTAACAGACCCTGTCTCAGAAAATAAGATGGATAATATTTGAAAAATGATCCCTAAGGTTTACCTCTGGGTGCTCTCTCTCTCTCTCTCTCTCTCTCTCTCTCTCTCTCTCTCTCTCTCTCTCTCTCTCTCTCTCTCTCTCTCTCACACACACACACACACACACACACACACGCGTCCCTCTAAGTATATGTCACACGAACCTCTTTTATCTTATTGGAACTATATATTCAGTGTGTTCTCTGAACTGGGTCCTGTGCATCCAGGCAGCCATGGTTCACAGGAATTGTCAAGGCCACCAGAATGAGGAGAGATGGATGGGTCTCACTGTCACAGCTCAACAGGAGCACGCTGCATGGGTCAGGGGTCCTGACAGGTTCAGATGGAAGCCTGAGGTTCTCACTAATTTGTTTCTGCCACTTTAAGCAACCCCTGCAAACCCAGCTACTGTGGCAAAATATAAGGAGTATAGTCTAATCACTAGAGAGAGAGCCAGGACCTCTACTATGTCTCCCATCTTGGGCAATCCACTGAATTCCTCTAGGTGCTTAAGTGACTGTCAAAAATAGAATAATTCCCCCTCCCTGAGTAGTAAAGGAGACAAGGGTGAGAGGCCATTGTATGAGCAAGCCACTTTCATTAATGGTATGGGAAAGGGAGATCAGCTGAGGCTAGCTCAGAGGACTGAGACAGTGAAGAAAAAAGCCAAGCTATATTCATGGAGTTACCCTTGGGAAGAAATTAAGTGAGAGTAAAAAATTCACCTTTTGGGGTTGCAGTACCTCCCACTTGTCTTTGAAGGCATCCATTATCAGAAAACAGCAACAATCTTGTTCAACAGGGTTCCTATTTGTATTTCTCCATTGAAGGGTTGGGTTAAAGATCCTGTTTGGATTCATGTGTGGTTGCTGATTGCTGCAACAAGACCAAAGCGACTTCTTTAAGTGACGGAAGGAAGGGTCTATTTTAGCCTATAGGCAGAGGAGAAGTCCATCATGATGGGGAAGGCATGGTAGAAGGATGTGAGTGAGGCAGCTGCTCCCATGGTATCCACAGTCAGGAAGCACAGAGCAATGAAGGCTGGTCCTCAGCTCACTCCTTTTTATTTAACTCAAAACTCCAGCTAGGTAGATCCTCCCCCCTCCGTAAATATAATGTAAGTAATGTCTCATGGCCATGCCCAGAGTGATTTCTAATAAGTGATTCTACATCCTGTCAAGTTGACAATTCATATTTTGGCCTCAGCAATGGCAGTCATAAGTCGAACAGGAAAACTGCATACACCTATGTGACATGGTCAACCACCTTTCTGCTCTGGCGATGATGTCACAGTTCTGAACTCAAATCA
This sequence comes from Micromys minutus, assembly GCF_963924665.1. Classification (NCBI taxonomy): domain Eukaryota; kingdom Metazoa; phylum Chordata; class Mammalia; order Rodentia; family Muridae; genus Micromys; species Micromys minutus. The sequence continues at coordinate 24,510,698 of NC_137970.1, read as the reverse complement.
CCAAATGAGGCAAATGGGTCACTGTCTGAGCAGCACATACATACATATAGTGCAAGCTGGTGTTGTCACCTTGAACTTCTATGTGACAACGCTTTAAAATTTTCATGTATCAAAAAGCCCTTAAAGTTGGAGGTCATCTAATGAATTTGTAATGAGTAAAAATAAACAGGCAGATAGATTTAGGCTTGCTAAATCTTTCCTGACTAGGGAAGTTTTCTGGTTCTAGGTAAAACAGCTGGTCTTGCATATTTTCTGTACTTGAGGGTTAGCATTGGAGGGTTATCTAAATCTGTATCTAGTTGAGCAGGAAGGGTTTCAGTCAGGATCCCCAAGTCTGCTTCAGATGGGACTTCCCAGAATCCCCACAATAAGCAAGCTAAAGTCTCTGGAGGTTGCCTAATGACCTCCTTGTCTGTCTAGACTTAAGAACAAATGGTCTTCGCTCCTGACAGTTATAAGGAAAAAATGAAAAGGTTGAACAAGAACTGTATTTCAGATTCCAGAGCATGAATCTGATTTTTAGACAAGGAAGTGGGACATTACATATGGAGACACACACACACAGAGAGGGGGGGGGCAACAAAAGTTAATGAAAACTCCAGGATAAAATGCGATTTATTGATTGATTGATTGATTGATTGATTTTTGTGGCTCCGTAGAAGTAGCCCGTATTCCTCATGCATGCCTGTGTCTCTCATCACCCTCAGTGCATGGCATGTTCATTTTCTAGTCTGTCTGTGTGTTCACAGCTGTCTCAGTGAGCATTTTATGCTGAGGCAGTCCAGGACATTTCCTGTAAAGAGACAGGTTAGAATTAAGAACCACATCTGCGTTTACATTCAATTTCTTTATTTCTAAGCCTGGCTGAGGTAATTTCAAACTGTTGTCTCATTCAGCCCTCAAAACAACCTTGTTGGAGAGTTAGATAATGGGGCTCTGAGCAGGTCAGGCAGGTGTCTGTCTAGAACTTTCTCTTCAGTTGCCTCCAGTATTCAGCTTGTTTCACGACTGGGTGAATGTTTGAGCCTATGGAAACTGAGGAGTGGAATGTGATGTTATATATTGGTATTGTCATAGGGGAAAGGGCTTCTAGAAAGCTCTGTTTGAGGCTTCAGACTATAGTTGGATCTGATTGTCAGGTACAATAACCTTCAGAAAAAAGAAAAGGATCTTTTTTCTTATATTGTATCTGAGATTAAGAAATTGAGCCAGGCATAGTGGCACATGTTTTTAATCACAAGGGAGGTAGAGACAGGGGAATCTGAGTTCAAGGTCAGCTTGTACAAAGTGAGTTCCAGGACAGCCAGAACTACACAGAGAAATCATGTCAGGAGAGGAAGAGAGGAGGGGGTGGGGGGGGGAAATGAAATGCCTAGAAGACTTTAGTGTTTTCACCACAAAGAATACAAGTTTGAGGAGATGTTTCACTTAATTTGAACATTATATAATGAGTATTCCAAGGCCCCCTTATTAATATGTGAGCCTTTTGTGGTTATTGGCTGTTTTCTGTATATTCAGAGTATAACAGCACTGACTTTTTAAATTTTTAATTTATTTTTAATTTTAACTATTTTAATTAAACTTAATTTGGGGGAGGTCTTGATAAGTTTTTGTATATCCCGTGCTAGCCTGAAACTCAATGTATAGGTTCAGGTGACCTTGAAACTCCTGAACTTCTTGCCTCTACTTCCTAAGTGCTGGGACTGCAAGCAAGCTCTACATGATTCAGTTGGTTCTAGGACATTCAGTTTATGGTGTGATAGGAATGAACCCCGGGATTCCGTGTATGCCAAGCAAGCATTCTACTAACTTAGTTTCATCCCTACCTCAAGAGTAATTTTTAAAAAGTTAGTTTTGTGTGTGTGTGTGTGTGTGTGTGCGCATGCTCATGACAACAAAGGTTTGGAGGTCAGAGGACAATGTTTTGAAGTCAGTTCTCACCTTTCACTGATCTATAGCTTCCGGGTATCGCACTCAGCTCACCAGGTTTGTAGAACAATTCTCTTTCCTCTCCGAGTTCCTTCTATTGAGACCAAGGATGATCTTTTTTTTTTTTTTTTAAGCCAATCTATGTGGGACACTGTCTAAGTTAGGGTTTTATTACTGTGAACAGACACCATGACCAAAGCAAGTCTTATAAATGACAACATTTAATTGGGGCTGGCTTACAGGTTCAGAGGTGCAGTCCATTATCCTCAAGAGAAGAACATAGCAGCATCCAGGCAGGCATGGTGCAGGAGTAGTTGAGAGCTCAATATCCTCATCCAAAGGAAGCCAGGAACAGACTAAGCATCCTCAGGCAGCCAGAAGAAGTGTCTCCAAGCCCACCCCCAGAGTGACACACTTCCTCCAACAAGGCCACACCTCCTAATAGTGCCACTCCTGGACCAAGTATATGCAAACCACCACAGACACCTTATAGCATGAATGACTCTACAGATCTAAACTTTCCAGGGAGCTTCATGCAATTTAGTGTTATTTTTTTTAGATAAGATAAAAGAAACACATCTCATTATAGATGCTTTATAATATAATAAAGTTCTATTAGGGATTTATCCAAAATGTGCACAAGAAAGAATAGCTTTATTTGCCAAGGGAACAAAATTGAATGACATTTAAAGCCTGTAGCTGGAGATGACTAATGAAGAAAGAGGAATGCTCACTGGGAGCCAGGTCTCCTTGGATGTAGTTGCTACACTGTGTCTTCATGGCAACCCTCTCAGGTGCTGAGAAACTGAAGTTCAGAAGTGACCTGCTCCAAGTCATGGCTCCCAGAGCAATGTGATCTACAGACTGTCCTCTGCACCACCATTCACTGGCTTTCCTATTCTATTATACTTGTGTGTGTGTGTGTTCTCTATATATTGTTGATCATAGTGCATTCATTCATTCATTCATTCATGTTAAATTTTCTTTTTGATTTTATGTGGGGGACCTCATGGACCTCAGGCACCTGTGGAGGTCAGAGAACAACTTCTGTGAATTAGTTTTCTCTTTCTATCCTGTGGGTCCTGTGGGTCCTGCAGGTCAAATTCAGGTCCTCGTGTTTGAGATGGCAACTTTAACCTCTAAGCTAGTGTTTCTCAACTTGTGAGTCTTAAGTCTTTGGAGGGTTTAAACGACCCTTTCACGGGGATCACTTAAGACCACCAGAAAACAGGTATTTATATGATAATTCATAACACTAGCAAAATAACAGTTATAAAGTAGCAATAAAAGTAATTTTATGGTTGGGGGTCACCACACATGAGGAACCGTATTGAAGAGTCTCAATATTAAGAAGGCTGAAATGACAACTACTGCTCTAAGCCATCTTTGCTGACTCTAAATTGGCATCTTAGATAATTTTGCATTTCATCAGATTATTTGTTGTTGTTTTTGTTTTTTGAGACAAGGTCTCTCTGAGTAGCTCTGGCTGCTATGAAACTCACTCTATAGACCTGGCTAGCCTTGAACTGAGATCCACATGCCTCTGCCTCCAGAATGCTGGGAATAAAGGTGTGTGCCACCAGCTCCCGGCTTTTTATCATATTTTAAAGCCACTTCTTTTTATGTCAACCTTTGTCTCTTTTGTCGTGCTGTGAATGGAACCCAGGGCATCATGTTGGCTAAACAAGTATTCTAGCACTAAGCCACACTCCCAGCCTTGTAACTACACTTTAAGTAGCACTATCCTAAGAAAGCATGAGGGCATATATTATTTTATTATCATTGATTCTTCTTTAAAAAAAAAAAAACAGTAGAGAGGGTCTCACGTGTCCCAGGCTGCCCTTGAACTCACTGTGTAGCCAAAGATGAGTCTGAGCTTTTGATGCTCCTGTGCCTGCCTTCCAAGTGCTGGATTAAAAGCATGTACTACCATGCCTGGTTTATGAGGTACTAGGGATTGAACCCCAAACCTCCTACATGCTTGACAAGTGCCCTACCAGTAGAGATACCTTCAGCCCTCAAAACTTCTTTTTAGAATTCCACAAAATCTAACACAGTAGTTCTCAGCTGAGCACAGTTTGTTGCCCAGGACCATTTGGTACCATCTGGCGATATTGGCAGTTAGTGGTAGAATGAAAGCCCGGAATACACTACAGTGCCAAAATAGCCTCCACCATAGAATGATGTGGCCCCAAGTGTCAGCAATGCTGATGCTGGTAACTCTCTTTTGAAAAGATCACATACTCATTCTCGGTTATGCAGCATAGACTGACATAAATGCCCTCTCTTTGGTCAGAGTGATCTTGACCTAGCCTGTTGGTGCCCCATAGTTTATAGTGGTGAAACTTGGCAGTTGCTGTGAGTAGATATCTTCAAATGATTTAAAGTGAGAGGGTATGATAACTACAATCTAAATAAACACGGCTAATTATGTTAAAAGGAAACCAATTTGAGCAACATGAGATCTCCAGAGATATCTATGTATACTTCAGAGACCCTTTGGATGTCTTTGGGAAGGGTGGATGCCTCCACCTTACAGATTTTGCATATAGCGAACTGACCGAACTCTGCCTGCCCGTCAATGCTGTTACTGAAGTGGTATGTGAGTGAGTCCAGCTGGACGTTTTTGGAACAAGTTTAGGACATTCCTTGGACTCGTTCTTGACTATGACTTGCAGCTGATTAACAAAGTGCTTCAGAATTATGATCTGCAGACCTCAGATTCTCCACAGTGATAGAAATCCTCTAGAATCTTCCATGGAGCTTTTCCTTCCAGGAAACAACAAATACAGACTGATACCCAGAAGTTCATACACTTGTGAACAAACCACTCTTGTTCCCTAGGACATACATATGACAGCATCTGGATTTTTCCATGCAGTGATATAATCACTTTGGAGTTGGATCATTTAAAACAGCAGCACCAGTAAGATATTGGAGTAGCTTGTCTGAGAATGAGTTGTTTGAATGCTTTCTTCTGTTACGTGTCATTTTTAGTAGATGCTAGGAGAAATTTAAGGGTCTTCTGTTGTATCTCAGTGGGTGCAGTTTCATAGCATGCATGGAAGCCTGGATCTAAACCTGTAAAAAGCTAGGCATTGTGGCACACACCTGTAATCCTGGTACTTGGAAGGTAGCTGCGTAGAGTATAAGAAGTTCAAAGTCAACCCCAGCTTTACAACAAATTCAAGGGTAGCTAAAACTCCATGAGCCCATGTCTCAGAACAAAAGAAAAAAAATCACAACAAAAGAAATGTAATATTCTCTAACTTGCTTCTGAAATACCTTTGTAAGCTAACTACAGCAGAGACACTAGAAGACAGTATGATAATAAAGTGCAGATCCATTTGTGGAAAGGAGCAAAGAACTGTTGGATCATTCACGGCGTCTTTAAGACTTGTTGACTGTGACCACCCATGGCTGGTGAGACCATGGGCCCTAGAAAAGACCCTATTCCTGTCACTTTCCTAAACCAGTATAATTTCTAGCTGCCAGACTGGGCTTGTTCTGATAGCTGCAGATGAGTGTAACTCTCATCTCTCATCAAGGCAGCTTCTTTTTACAGTCCAAAAAGATCATTACAGAAATGCACAGCTGGTCAAAATGCAGCAAACAAGTGAGCATGAGATACCCAGCCCTAGTGGATATATCTATACCCAACCCTTACACTCAAGGCTCAGGAAACATTACTGAAAAGGGGGAAATGATTGCAAGTGCCAGAGGGCAAAGACATCTGTTGTGAGATAGTGTCTTCCACATAATGGCAGAAAAGCTGTACCCATAAAATCTCAAAAATACAGTCACCTAAAGAAGACCCATAAGACGATGATGCCAGTTGACACACCAACACAGATCAAGGCAACCAAGGCTTTACCCTTAGATGAAGAGCTACAGAGAGAACTACAAGCTTCATGTTTTATGTAGATATAGAGGGAGAATTATTCTTCTCCAGGGACAGGCTGTTCCAGTAGGTTATCTAACCCCAAGTGGTCAGCAGTAAATACAAAAACATATGAGCAACAGTAAATGGACACAGCAGGAGGTATGTGTATGAAACAATAAGTAAGTAATTTATATATAATATCTATAGCAATAATTAAAGACGAGGTCATGCATTTGAGTGGAGAGGAACTGTAGGGAGGAGGAGTTATGGAAATAATGTAAATGACATTCTCAAAAAATTAAAATCAAAGAGTAATTCTTTCCAGTAACCATACAAAAGTTGAGCGAAGCAGTGCATACTTGGAACCTTAGCCCTAGAAGAGCACAGACAAGCCAGACTGGAGGTTCATTGGCCAGTCAGGATAGCCAAAATCATGAGCTCTAGTTCTGTGAGAGACCCTGCTTAAAAACTAAGGTGGAGAAGAAGGTGTCCTGAAGTCAGCATCTGGCATCCATAGGAAAATTTATGTGCATGCACACACATGCGTGCACACGAACAAATATTAAATACACCAAAACAAAGAATAATGACTAAAAATAAATTTTAAAAACATAAAGTAAAATGCCTAATTCCAACTTCTCTTAAGGCCAGTAGAATTTCAGAAACAAGGCAAAAATGTATGGAGTCTTAAGAAAATCTAACCGTTTCCTACAAATAAAGAATGCATCTCTAGGACTGGCAAGATATCTATCTCTTATGCACATGTCTTAACAACTTGAGCTCAGTCCCAGGCACCCAGGTAAAAGAAGGAGAGAACAGGAGAACAGACTCTTCCAAGTTGTTATAATTTATTAAAATTTTTAAAAACTAAAACAATAGGACACTCAAGATTTGGGCTAAGTATGTTATGTTCGATTTTTTTAAATCTGCTAACCATTGACTTCATCATGTGAAATAAATGTTTCTTATTTTTTGTTCCCTCAGGTAAAGTCAATTTAATTAGTTGAACTGTCACAGTTGTCCTTATTTAATATTTAAAACTTTACATCACCCTATCTTGTACTTACCTCTCTATAATTTCTGTTAGAGTAAACCATATCAAACTGACAGTGTACAACCATTTTCTACCTAGGAGACTACGTAAGATTTCCTGTGAGCCACAGCGTTTTCCTTCTTCAGTTAAAAGTAGCTTTCATGAGAATGGGATGAAATGGCTGCTTTCTGAACAGCTGGCTTGGTCTGCTGTAGTCCTCATCCCTCCAGGACAGAGTTATTGTGTCCTTTTCCCTTAGAGAAAATGGCTCCTTTCTCACTCCAAGACTTCAGTAAGGGTGGCTTTTCCTATTCATTGTCTTCCAGCTATGCAGAGATGGCATTTTTCTTCAATTTTTAAGATAAATTTAATTCATATTATTTGGCTATTTGATTTCTTCATAAGCAATATTTTAAATTTTTTTTTTTTTTTGGTCTTGTTTTGTTTGAGATAGGGTCTCCTTCTATAAGCCAGGCTTGCCTGGAATTCAGTATGTAGCCCAGGCTGACCTTAAATTCCTGGTACTCTCTCTGCCTTAGCTTCCTAAGTAGTGATTATAGGTGTAATCCTGCATGCCCAGTTTAAGGCTACTTTTTAATTTCTGATTTTAATATTTTTAAAGCCCTATTTGTATTTCTGTTCCATTAGCCACATATTGCAATATATTTATTTCTTTGGGACAAACGGGGTTTTTGAGGTCTGGAAAATACTTTTTTGTTCCTAGTCACTTTCCAGAAGGAGCTGTTAGTAATTGGCTATGATTTTTTTTCCTGCAGAATGATAATCTGTTGGGTTGTGTTTTTTCCCCTCAGTTTTTGGTCCATTCCAAAATACACATGGAGTTGACCCAGGAATTTTGCTAAAAGAATATTATCCCTCTCTGGGGAAATGAAAGCTGCCTGTTTCAACACAAGTTCAGACCTCCTTAAATCAGCTATAAATGAAGGAAAAACAAGTACCGCAGCGTTATGCTCTGGGGAAACATTGGACTCATTCGTTTTCCTGTGGCTTTGTCAATATGATACCAAGAAGCAGGATCATAGCAAGGGGTGCTGAGGAGCTAATGCTTGCCCCCTGGGTGTTGTGATTCTGTGGATAAATTCAGAAGCCTTAAAGAAGGCAAAGCACCAGCCAGGAGGTCCCCATAGGCACTCTCAAATTAAGATCTCCACCATGATGAAAAGCAAACCCCAAATGAAAATATTTGCATGGCAACAAATGACAAGCCATTCTCACCAAAAGGATGTAACAGTTCCAGGAAAACAGTGAGTGTGACTAACTTATTATTTGTCATTTCTATTTCCTAGTGCTGAGCAGTTTTCAGAGAGGAGGAGGGAGAGGGAGAGGTGCCCACTGTGGTTCTCTGGATACACCCTCCCCCCATAATTTGAGTAAATTTCTGTTTTTTCCTGCAGATGGATTCAAAGCAGCAGACCCTTTTTTTCTAGATGCCAAATATAAAAGCAGGGTGTGTGTGTAGCTATGGGCCCTGCCTTGTTTACAGCTACCTCCTAAATCTACTGAATTGTTTTTAAAAGAAAAAATAAATATATTCATTTATTTGTGAGTATATGTTCCTGCATATATTTGTATGTGTGCATATCACAGCAAAAGCATGGAAGTCAGAGGACAGTTTAAGTCTGTGTAAGTTTTAGTGAACATGCCACCAATCCAGGTGCATAGTTTAGGAACAAATTCTTATTATAAAATGATCGTCTCATATCAGAATTTTGCAAACTATAAGCCATGGACACAAAATCTGGGCCGTCATCATTTTTTGAATGATCTATAAACTAAAAATGACTTTTACCTCTTTAAGTGATTGAAAAACATAAAGGGGCTTTAGGGAGAGGATCCTGCTACCAGGCCTAATGACCTGAACTTGAGCCACAGGACCCACATCATAGAAGGACAAAAGCAACTTCTAAAAGTCAAACTATGCCCTCCATAAGCACACCGTGGCATGTTTGCAGCCCCCACACACATACAAAATAAATAAACAAATAAATAAATAACATAATAAACATTTTCAAAAAAAACTAAAAGAATATGAAGCATAAGTTTCAAGAAATTCAAAACCCAGTGTCCATAATATAGTTTTATTCTAAGAACACAAGTCTTTTAAAAAAAAAAAAAAAACAATTCAGGCCTTTTTATTTTATGGAATCTTTGGGATCACCCTATTTTGCCTGGTGTGGCCTTGAACTCATGACTTAAGTGATCATTCTGCTTTAGCTTCCTAAGTAGTTGGAGCTACCCATGCAGCATGCCTGGCCAGGTCCGTAGTTGTGTATTATCTATCTTTGACTGTGTTTTTGTCAAAAGGAGAACGTTGACTCTTTGTTTTTTTTTTTTTTCTTTTAAGATTAATTTATTTTATTTGTATGAGTATACTTTTTCTATTTCAGACACACCAGAAGAGGGCATCGGATCCCATTACAGATGGTTGTGAGCCACCATGTGGTTGCTGGGAATTGAACTCAGGACCTCTGGAAGAGCAGCCAGTGCTCTTAACCACTGAGCCATCTCTCCAGCCCACGTTGACTCTTTGTAATACAGATCACATATGACCCACAAAATCTAGGCATCATTACTACGGGACCCTCTACTGAAACAGTTTGCTAGTCTTTGAGTAAATTGATCCAGTTTGTGATTGCTTTATGTTTTGTTAGATAATTCTTGAAAGGCGATGACAAGTTAAAAGTTCTTGTAGACAACCGGTGGTTTCCTGTGATGAAACATAAAAGTTTGCTCCAAACAAAGCCACACAAAAACATGACTACACCTTCAGCCTTGAGTTATTCAGTTGTGTATACGTGTGCACGTGTGTGCACATGCGCAAGTATGTGTTTGCAAGTATGAATTCATTTGTATGTGTGCACATTAGGAAAGCTAGAGATCTACATCCAGAGTGGTTCCTCAGAAGCTGTACATCATAGATTTTTCAAAAACATATGTATTATATATGTTTGTGTGTGAAGGTGTCTGTATGTAGGTGTGTGTGGGCTCATGTACCCGAATGAGTATACAGTCTGTCAAAGGGCATCAGGTGTCCTGCTTTATCACCTATTCCTTTGAGACTGTATCTGTCACTAAAATAGAGTTAGGCTGGTGGCCAGCAAGTCCCAGTGATCACTTTGTACCTGTCAAACACAACACTGGGTTTACTTCCCTAGGTGGCCATGCCCAGGTTCTTTTATGACCTGGGTTCCACATGCTTGTAAGGGAAGTGCCTTAGTGACGGAGCTCTGTCCCCAGCCCCTCATTACTCAGTCTTAATACTAAATACTCAGGCCCTCCTCACCAACACAGTTACCACAACTTTGTTTAAAATGTGTCTCCTCTTGACACACTATGATGACATTGACACACCACACACACACACACACACACACACACAGACTCACACACAAAAAGTTGGACTACCACCTCTTTCCTCCATGACTGAGGTAAAAAAAAAAAGGTAGGAACTAGTATTTGGCAGTAAGGGTTTTGTTTTTGCTTTTTCTCTTTGGGAATTTTGTGTGTTCAGCCTTAAACTTGAGAGAATGACATGACTATTCCATTCTTCTAGGCATCCTGAGAACTTCTGAAAGGTAGGTGCTAGCCCCTACAGGTTCTGGAATCCCTGTCATACTTGAAAAGCCTTAAATTTGATTTTTAAGGTATCTGTTTCCTCAGAAAATAATACTAATTATTAGTAAGACCGGGCCTCCTTATATAGCCCAGGGTGGTCCATAATTCTCAATCCTTCTGCTTCAGTTTCCCAAGTGCTAGGATTATAGGCATGTGCTACCATGGATCTGGCTCAGGGAACGTTTCTTGATGCCCTCTGTCTGCAGGGATGGATACTACACATATTTCAGTCAACCTTTGGCATTTTTCTTGATAATTTTTCACTCCTCTGGATCGTGGTAGGCAAGGTGCACTCAGAGAGTCCCATGCCTTTGCTATTGAAGGAACAAAAAGAGTCGGTTTAAACAGCCATATTTGTATTGAGTGTGCCCTATGGCAAGTGCACTACGGCATATGCTGAGTGTACTGTGGGCACAGGCACCAGTACCACAAGCCTGTGTGTGCCTGTGACTATAGATTTTATTGGACAGAGGACTTTCAGAGAACAGGACTAAAGGGAAACTTTATTCTATACATGCTAGGTAAACATTATCCACTTAGGCCTCAGACTTTTGTCAGAACCAGTGATTGCTCTCAACTGTTTCAAAAAAAAAAAAAAAAAAAAAATCAGACTGGGGACACTGTTAGTAGGCCAGCTGGCATGCCAGGACAGTGTGTTGAATGTGGTCTCTAGTTCTTCTGAGGATCCTGCCATGGCTTGCCATATCACTTTATCCTCCAACGCTGCTGAAGCTAGAGAGTGGTTGTGATGGCAGGGACATTCTTGAAACCCGTTTGGTGTGCCATCTGCCTGCAGTTGGGTCATTGCAGCTATTTGGAGTATTTGCCTTTGCTTCAGGAAAATGGCTTTGAGAAAAAGAATTCTGTCCATGTCCATCATACCGGAGAGCTACGCCAGACAGCAGGCTTAACCGTTCCTTTTCCCCTCCCCTGACAGGAAATGTTTCTTTGGTCCACAATTTGCTGCCCAGGTCTAGAGTGCAGCCCCTGACAGGAAAAATGCACACTGCTTCGTAGGCAGAAATTCTTGCCCATGGACATTCACAAGGCTCCATTGTGGAAACAAGCCGTTCACATTGTTCATTGTTCAGAGGTCCCCTATTTGGCAGCCAGAAGCAAATTCATTATGCAGCGATTGGCATAGTTTTCTTCTGTTTATTTCATGCCATGGGTACAGAGATGCTAAAGCGTCTTGCATTGCCTCTTACCTCTCTCTCCCCTCCAGCACCTCCCACCTTCTGCTTTCTAAACCCTGGCCACACGCTGACTGGTACCTGACTTCACATGAGGTCATATGCAGTGGTTAGGTAGCTATATTTTCTCCAGCTTCAAAGAAAACACCCTTTGGTCTCACATCTGGGTGAGCTAGGCAGCCAGCAAATATTTATTAAGCACCTACCGATCTCATTTCAGTGCATTGGGCCCCCGATGGGGTAGCTGCAAGCTTAGACAAATGGTAAACAGCACGTTTCGCCATCCGGAGTTTCCACCAGCCAAAGAGTGGCCTCCTGAGCTCAGAAGGAAATTAAGAGGCTGCCCTTCCACAGTTAGCAATTGCTGTTGTGTTTTTTTCTTAGTTGTTTTTCTGTACCTGGAAGGCAAGATTAGCGGGCCCATCATATTCTCCTTGTGAATTCTAGACCTGTCATTTCTACAGTAGTTGTGTCGGCTGGGGTCTGGATGCTGCTGACCACTCTGCAGTTTGTAACTGCTTTCCAGGTCCGATGGGGGGGCTGCTGGGGAAGGATCAGTTTGCTTGTGTACCCTGCGCTCCATCAATGGGTCTTGACCTTGCTAATCGGTGGGATCACCTGGGACCTCTAAGAACTACTCCTGGGACAGCAAGCTGGCTATCCCAGAAGGACTGGAGGTAAAGGTACTTGCTGACAAGCTGACAGCCTGGGTTTGACTCCAGGAACCCCTATGGTGAGAGAGAGCCAACTGCTTTCTGAAAGGTGACTTCTGACCTCCACACATGTGTCTAAAAGCACATGCATGCTCACACATGTATTTTTTTTTTAAGTTACAACTTAAAAAACAACTCCTGGCCCAGCCCGACCCTTAGGGATTCTGCATTATTTGATTCTGTAAATCAGAGGTTTTCAACCTTCCGAATGCTGTGACTTTTTAACACAGTTCCTTCTGTTGTGGTGACCCTCAAGTATAAGCATTATTTTAGCCGGTGCTTCACAACTGTGACTGTGCCGTTATGACGAATCACAGCATGGGCAGCTGCTAGGCAAGATAGCTGCTTTGCAACGCCAAAGGGATCTCGACGCACAGGTTGAGAGCCATTGGTCTTAATGCATAACCTGAGGAGAAGATGGTCTAGAAGTGCTTCAGGTTGGGTCTAAAGACGGAGCTAGATAACTAGCTCCATGTTCGGTTCTCAGCAGAAACAGGATGTGATGGTGTGCTCGTGTAAACCCAAGTAGTAGGAATCCAAAACTTCAAGGTCATCCTTGGCTATATAGCAAGTTTAAGGACAGTTTAGCTACTGTGATTTTGTTGGCTAGGTCAAAACCATATACGTTTTCCTGGTTCTAGTCTGGAAGCATCAGGTTTTCCTACCCTCTCACTACGCTCAGTGCCTGCTTACTAGCACTTAGGGCTTGAAATCACGTGGCATTGTGTTACTGAGTGGTACTGTTCCTCACCAAATTGTCACTTTCTGACAATAAGGACCAAGACTGCGTCGTTTGTCACCAGATCCCTGGTACCCAGGAGCATTCCTGGGATTTAGCAACTGCCTCACAAATATTTGCTGGCTGGATGAATCTAGCAGTACATCTGTTAACCACATCCCTGGGGAGAGTAACTCACTTACCCATCCATTCATATTTAATATCTTCTGTCTTCTAGCCCTCTGGCTTCTCGGGGAGTTGTGAGATGGACAAGTTGTGGTTCAGTACAGGTTTCATGATGATATTTTCTGGAGATTAGCATAGATTAGAATCACCTGGAGCATTTTGTGCCCATTAATGCCCAAGCCCCGGTCCGCAGAGTCTCACTCCATTGACCTGAAGGCCTGCCAACTCTCTAGCCTCAATAAAGGAGCTCAACACACGCCAGGGTTTCAACCTTTTATCTAGGTCCCTGTTTCCCAGGGAGATGTCTCAAGACCAGCGGCATCAGGAACACCTCAGGGCTTCTTTGAGACTCTTGAGTCGTCCAGCAGTCGGAAACTGCTTAGCCAACAGCTTCAGGTGACTTGTGTGCCTGCTACATCAGAGAGACCTCAGCTTCATTTGGTGTCTCTGTGGACACTGTTTTAGTTAGCCCTGCAAGCTGAAGAGTGGTTGGCTGTACCTCAAAAAAAAAAAAAGAAAGAAAGAAAGAAAGAAAGAAAAAGAAAAAAATGGTGTGCGTTTCTGGAGGCCACAGATGCTGGCAAGGCAAAATGAAAAATAGTCCACAGAGAAAGAGGTATTGTTGCCATATGAAGCAGCCGTGAATCTATTCTAAGTAATTGGCTTTGAAGACAAAAGGCAAAAAGCATTTAATTTTTTTTTACCCTATTTTCTTTTGTGGTCTCGGCCTGCCTATAACACCACCAGGAAATAGAACAGGGGCAGAGAAGGGAGGGGAGGGAACTTAGAAAAGAAAAGATGAAACATAATAGCCTTAGCCTATATATAAAAAAAATAAAAGAGGCAAACAGTTACATTTTTCCCCTAGAGAATAGGATGCATTTCCTGTTTGCCTTCACCAGAGTCCGGAACATAAGGCTTCAGTGTGTGCACAGCTCCTGAACAAAGACTGTCAAGAAATGGCTGGGAGGCCTTGGTTGGAGCTGCCAAATACTGGCTCAGTTAGAGACCATGTGACAAATGGAGATCTTGATTTCATTTACCAGGGTGAAAGAGAAATGTGCACATGTTTCTGTCCTTTGTGGATCCCTCTGAAAGAAAATGGAAGGTAATTAATTTTACCCATGAAGAGTTTCTGCATGTACATTAGATGATGTGTAGAGACTGAGACTGAGGAGGTTTTTCTAGTCCATCCTCATAACCAATGGCTTTCTTAAGGGCAGCCGGCTTTACCGTAATCCCTGGCTACTTAAAGAAATATGTGAAGACTCCAGGGGCTGGAGAGATGGTTCAGACGGTGAAAGTACTTGCTGCACAAGCATACGGACTTAAATACCATCCTTAGCGACCACACGAAAAGCTGAGCACAGTGCTGTGAGCTTGTGATCTAAATGCTGCTTTGGTGGAGACTACCACTGAGGTTCCCCTGGTTAGCTAATAATTGCCAAACCCGGAGTCCCAGTAGAAGACCCTATCTCAATAAACAAGGTGGATTGCTCCCAGGAAATGACACTGAAGTTGACACCAGGTCTTCACATGCACCCACAGATATACCCACGGGGTGGGGCGAGATTAAAATATGAACCCAATTCACCACTTTTCCTTAATGCTGATTCCCTCAGGAGCTGTTATTACAGCCACTAAAAAAAAAAAAAAAAAAAAAAAAGCCCCGAATGCTGAAAGGCGTCGTCTAAATCAGTACCACTCCATCTGTTTTTCTCTCTCCATCACATGTGTGAAATGTAAAGCCTGCAACTAGCATCAGCTTCCCAATTTGGATCTTTTGGCCTGGTGGGGCATGGCAAAATTATAGGGTAGCTTGAGAAGGGGTGACTTCAGAGCAAAGCCACTGCAGTCTAACTACTGGCTCTTGGGCTTTACTGTCAATGAGGTCAGCTAACTGTCTTGTGGTTCTATTTCTACGGGCTCTGATTGATTGGACCTAGGGATACTACAGCAGCAGCAGCAGACTACTCCCTAAGTGATTCCAATACAACCCGTATTGGGACTCCCTTATACGACACTGCCCTTCTGTCCCTCCATTTTCAGTTCCTGGGGAAAGTAAAGCTATGAAGTAAAGGCTAGTGACAGAGAGTGCCTACTGGCATTCTGATGTCCCTTCTAGCAGCTGCGACGCTGACGCTGTCTTCCCTCAGGGTAGCCCCTACGTCCCCTGAAAAGAGAAGCTCCAAGGACTGAACTCTTTGCCCTGTGCACATGGTATTAGATCTTGTGCGAACACAACAGCATTCATCAGTGACAGGCACGGATGGAGCACACTAATGTATCTGGAAGACGAAGCTCACCATTTCTGGGGACGCTAGTAGCCCAGAGCCCAACTCCACACCCTAAACAATGAGGGTGAAAGGGTCTCTATTTTGATATCATTTTCTTCAATGATAATGGCTTGAGTAGGGACTGAAAGGTAGAGAGAGGGGGAGCCGTGATTCATGTTGAAAGCTCGGTGATGGCAGCGCTATCACCAGGAGAGTAATTGCTGAGACTGGCCTGCTGCCTTTTCCTGTAGGCAAAAACAGGAAATGTAAGATTCCAGGGCAGAGGCCCCTGATGACAGGATTATATAGGGAAGCTATGCATTCCTGGCCCTGTAATGTCAACAGTGCTGGGAACTTATAAATAGTGCCTATGTTCGCAAGCATTTTTCACATGCTCTGGCAATGCAACTACATCCTGATACATACTCAACTGTAAACATAAAGATGAAGGAATGTGCTAGTCAGGGACAGTGTTTGCACATTTCCCTAGAGAAAAATGTTGTGGACTACAACGAGATCAATTGAGCTCCTAAAGGCATTGGGTTAAATTAATCATTGATTAAATGTGGAACTTCAGGGTGAGCTTTTGCTTGCTAATTCATTATGTGAACTTTGAATAAATGTGTCTCCTTGCATATGTTGAATACTAATTCAGAAGAGTCTTTGCAGCTCATAACCCAGAAATCAAGAAGTATTTTATGCTTCTGAGTCAGAAAATTAGGAGACCCGGGTAGAAAGCAAGGTCAAAATTTCACTTCTGCTTTAACACGTTTCAAATCTCGTAGACACATGGACATCAATTCTTTTGTTGGCGACTCATTTTCTGGTCCGTTTTAGTTTACAGAAAACTCAAATGTTTGCTTTAGGGTCTGGGGTTTGTTTTTCTTTTGGAACAAGATCTCCTGTAGCCCAGGCTGGCGTAGAATTTGATTTCTAGCCCACGCTAGCCTGGAATTCTTAATCCTCTTGCTTCTTCCTCCTGAGAACTGGGTACGTAGGGATGTGTCATCACGCTTCGCTCGAAAACTTCAGTTGCCCTATTTGAAAGAAGTGGGGGTGAGAATTAAAACCACTCCCAACTCAAAAACTTAAAAAAGATTCTACTTTCCAGTGTAAGGTTCTCTTAACCTCTTCTCTACTGGTTCATTGTAGTCAGGTGAACACCCTGACTTTACTGAAGGGTGTGAAGGTTTTGGATCCATAGTTGTATAAATTTATGGGTGGAGTGCTATCTTGATAGAAGTTCACAGTGTATAGTGAGTTAATCGAGGTTAGCATCTCTACCGTCTCACAGACAGCTTTGTGTCTTTGTGTTACAAACATTCAAAATTCTTCCATCTAGCTATTTTGAAACTTCCAAGAAATCATTAAGTATATTTTTGTTCTACTGTGGTGTCTACAGGTTTTTGTCATCCTGACATAAACTAGAGTCATCCAGGAAGAGGGACTCTCAAAGGAGGAATTGCTTCCATCAGATTGACCCATATACTTATCTGTAAAACTTTTTTTGATAATAATTGATGTGGGGAATGCCAAGCCCACTACGAGTGGTACCTTCCTCAGGCCAGTAATCCTGGGCTATGTAAGAAAACTAGCTGAGCAAGCCATGAAGAGCAAGCTGGTAAGCAGTATTCCTACCTGATTCTGCTTCGGTTCCTACTTCAAGTCCCCATCTTATGCTCCTAGGCTGGCTTCCTCTTGATGATGGACCATAAACTGTAAGATGATGCAAACCCCTTTCCTCCCGAGTTACTTCTGGTGATGGTGTTTATCAAAGTAATAGAAAACAAACTAGTACTGGCCTAAACTTCTAAACATCTGTGTGTTTTCTTCTTTTTCATTGGGTTTTGTCCTGTTTCTTCCCAGTGATGTTGGCTGAACTTAAGGCTCTACATGCAGTGTAGGCCTGGATATCTATTTGAACAGTAAAGAGTTCATTTTTCTAAGCAAGTGGTCTGCTATTGTGCTACAACTTTCTCCCAAGCATTCCCCTTTCTAAGGTAGCAAACGGGATAACTAATTGGC
This sequence comes from Micromys minutus, assembly GCF_963924665.1. Taxonomy (NCBI): domain Eukaryota; kingdom Metazoa; phylum Chordata; class Mammalia; order Rodentia; family Muridae; genus Micromys; species Micromys minutus. Next base: position 24,493,106 of record NC_137970.1, on the reverse strand, counting down.
TCTTTGGTACTTGTGTTAACTAATATGTTAGTTTGAGATGAAAGTCAGTGAAATTTCATATCTTAATGATACCATATGGTTTAAAAGGGCAGTCTTCAGTATGTGATAGTGATAGTTTAGTTATACATGCTTTGAAGACTTACAAGAAAACTGGTACAGGAGCTGGAGAGATGGCTCAATGGTGAAGAATACTTGCTGCTCTTGTAGAAGACCTATGTTTGGTCCCCTAGCACCTATGTTTGTGACTCACAACCACCTGTAATTCTAGCCCCAGAAGGGCATGTCCAACACTCTCTTCTGGATTCCTTGGGTACACATATATGGTATACATACATAATTGACCTACACATACACATAAAATAAAAAATAAAGCTTTTTTTTTTTTTAAATGAGGCCTATTTGATTCTCAGCATTCCAGACCAGGTGGGTCATAACTGCCTGTATCTCAAGTCGCAGGGGATCTGATACCCTCTTCTGGCCTCCCCAGACACTGCATTCATATGCACTGACTGCATTCATGTCCACAAAGCCCCTACTCACTGTCATATGCACATATACACATCATTTTTAAATGTTTTTAAGTAGTACAAATAGGTTTCTAAATACCCTTTTTTAAGAACTCAGTGCAGGAGAACTAGACTCTTTTGCAAACAAATTACTCAGTGTCTCCTTAAGTGAGATAATATGTGTACATTTTCTACAGATGTTGCTCCCCACCGCTCCCTGCTTTTCTCCATTTCCTTTTCTAATAAAATTTCAGGGCAGATCAAATATTTTCCTAGATCATGTGATATAAGCTTTTCTCCAACTTGTATTCTTTTATGTTCTGAACGATATGCAGGTTAGACAGAGTAAAATTCCTGCTGTCACTGATGTACATCTTTCTTTCTGACTTAGAGTCTTTGGTCAAGAGCCTCAGTTATCTAATATCTGTGGAGAAAACGACTTCATGATATGGTGTATTAAAAGTTCATAGTTCTGAGGAGGAAAAAAAAATGTGTCAATATAGAGACACTATTTCTTATACTGAGTTTCCTAGATGTCCTGTGTGTGTGTGTGTGTGTGTGTGTGTGTGTGTGTCTGTGTGTGTCCGTGTGTATGAGCATATGTACACATGTACCTCCATGTACCTAGAGACTAATAACCAATAACTTCCTCAGTCGATTTTCACCGTATTTTCTGAGACGGGGTCTCTCACTGAATCTCGAGCTCACCTACTTGGCTATACTGACTGGCCAGCAAGTCTCCACTTGCCCAGCACTCAGACTACAGGACCCCCAGCCTTTTAGTTTGTTTCTAGGGATTAAATGTAGGTCCTTGTGTCTGCATGACAGACATTTTACTGACTGAGCTATCTCTTCAACCCTGCTTCCCAAATATTTTAATGGCAGTGAATAAAGACGGGTTAAAAATCTACACACTCTTTAGCTTTAGAAGTGTTCAGTGCCACTTGGTAGACCCTTAAAGATAGCTCCCTGTATTTCAGAACAGTGCAGAATTCTATTTAGGCAACGTGGTGTTTTATGCTTGAATCAGATGAAAAATAGAACATTAGTTTGGTTTGTTGTTGTTGTTGTTTTAGTTCTGTGCATTTGACAAATTAAAGAAAGCATGGTGAATGTACTTGACATCCGGTATCAAGAAGAATCTGTGGCTAGAGAAATGGCATGTGGAGTAAAGTCCTTGTGATACAAGCATGAAGGACCAAAGTTCGGATCCCAAGAACTTGCATGATATGCTGTGCATTGTTGCCAGTGCCTGTAATCCCAGCCCTTGGGAGACAGGAGGATCAGGAATACAAAATTTTAATAACTGGAAAACAAGTCATTGTGCTGTGCTAGGGAAAATTTTTTAAATTTTAGTTTTGAGTCTGGGTCTTTTGTATTCCAGGCTGGTTTTTAACTCATCGTGTAGCCAAGGAATACTAAAGAACCTCATATTTTGTTCCAGCCACTCTTGAGCTCTGTGGTGACAATTGTGGGGTTTTGGTTTCATTGGAAATACAGACATATTATGGGAGTGTGTGTGTGTGTGTGTGTGTGTGTGTGTGTGTGTGTGTGTTTTAATCCCAGGTGTGGGACTATGGGACTGCTTTGACTATTTGACTGTCTGCAGCAGCTGACTATGATTAGCCTCATGCTCTAGCAGAGGTGTGGTTTTACTAGCTGCAGATAGTTTCTGCGATTGTGTGACGTTTGGAATTCTGGAAACTTTTCAGAGGGTACATAAATGTTAGAACTCCAATAGGAAGGGTTAATTGGTGGTTGCTGGCTGTTCAGGTGTGTGTGGGGGGAGTACTTGGTTGTGTTTTGTTAGCAGTCATGCTCAAAGAAGAAACAAAAGGAAATAAATTAGATTCAGGGATATTCCCCCCTTTAGGGAATAAAATGGAGGTATGAGGGGAATAAAGGGTGGAAAGAAAAAGAACTCACAAAATACCAAAGACAGTTACAGAACTCTGTTTCATTCACTCTCTCCTATTTTACTAGCTGCTCTAATAAAACTAAGGGTTTCTCTCATTTCCATGACCTTGGAGGCAACCCCTTTGGATTCTGTTATATTTTCTTTCTTGAATATCTCAGTGGGTTGTTAAAAAAATTAAGGGGCTTCCTTCTAGAACAGTCTGCCAAGATAACCGAAAGACGGTCGAAAGCAGCTCTGGATTGGTAGGTGTTTCTTTTAGTTTCCTGGAGACTTGTGGGTGGCAGATTTCTTTAGGAATGAGTATGCTGGAGAAAGACCTTGTGACCCAGACATTTCAATGACACTGAAATGCACAGCTGGAACATTGGGGTCCAAAGAATGGTCTTGCCTGTTCACACACATGAACTTCAACCAGCTCTCCAGTTTGGGAGTAAAGATAGTATTCTGAAATTAGCCCAGAGGCATGTCCATTATTCCAAAGGGGTGAGACAACATCATAGCATGTTCATGATGTCACCTCCAAGGCTGCCAGACAATGGCCACACTCAGAGTTAGATATATAGCACTCTATCATGGCCACTTAATTGCCTTTGGAACAACTCTTCTCTTGTTCATTGTCACCGGTAGTTTTAGGTGGATATTTTGTGACTTGAGATTGCCGAAACTGGCAGAAGATTTTCACTGCTTTTAGAGTCAGCCCATAGGTCACCTTGACAAACTGTAGATTGTTCCATATTACCCCAGAACATCTGTTTGGATACATCTCTATTCAATCACATTTTGTTTCTCTGTGTGCCCCTGTGCATGCACACCTGTGTGTGCATGAGGAGGACAGAGGACAACTGTGGGTGGTGTTCCTCAGATGCTGTCTTATTGTTTTACTTAAGGAGTCTCATTGACCTGGAGCTCACTGAGTAAGCAAAGTTGGTTTGCTAGAAAACACCATATAGATGCTCCTGTCTCCAGTTCCCCAGTCTCCTGAGATTCCAGGCATGCACTTCCCTTTTCCTTTCATGAATTCTGAGAACTCATGCTTGCCTTACAAGTATTTTACTGACTGGACCATCTCAAGACATGAGGCAGTAAAGAGTCCTAGCTACACATTTCTACTACCATGGAGCTCCCTACTTCTGTATCTGCCTTGATGGACTATATTCCCTCAAACCACGAGCCAAAGTACATCCTCCCTCCTTTAAGTTGTTTTTATCAGGTTTTCTATCAAAATAGTTACTATGATGTTGTGTTTTTCTTGGAATTTTTCCTTTGTGTTTATTTATTTTTACTTTTAATTTTTTTTAATTTTCATTTTATGTGTGTATATGTGTACCATAGGTGTATGAATTGCCCATAGCGGCCAGAAGAGGAATCAGATCTCCTGGAACAGGATTTATAGATGTTCACAAGCTACCATGTGGTTACTGGGAACCAAACCCGGGCCCTCTGCAGTGTGTGTGTGTGTGTGTGTGTGTGTGTGTGTGTGTGTGTGTGTGTGTGTTTGTGTGTGTGTGTGTGTGATTAATAAAGCTTTCCATTGGAACCATTTGATACTAGCCCCAGAAAGCTCTGATACCCAAGAAACAACCCACAGACCATAAGAAGCTCAAAAAAGAAAAAGAAAGGCCAAAAAGTGGAAGCCTCAGTTCTTCTTAGAAAAACATAAGTGGGGTACACCTAGACCTTAAATCATCAATAATTCAAGAGTTAATAATATAGCCTTGTGGCAATTCTTGAGATTTAAAAACCATTATGCTTAATCTTTACACACCATGAAAACTTTGACTATTTCCAGGTTACATCTTGTTTTACATGTACTTTATGCTCATTGTAACTAGTAAGATTTTAAGGCATACTATCAAACCTTTAAAAAAATCAAGTACTGACAAAAATATATTCATATAGTTTGTGCAAAAATGCTTTTAAAAATCTGTACATGTTTCTCTGTTTTTTTAAATAAAGTTGAAAAAACCACTTGAAATAGCATTTAGTACATTAATACTATTGTGTAAATATCTCTACCATCTAGTTATAAGACATTTTTAAAGCCAAAGGACATCTGATATGTATTCTTGTCTTTCTTCCCAATCTTGGTGACCACTAAGTTTCTTTGTTTCTATGAATTTGCCTTTTCTAGATATTTTACATGAATAGATTCAGAAATAAATCCATATGCCTAATTCACTCACCATTGTGTTTCAAGGCCCATCTATAATCGGTACATAATTTGTTTCCATGGCTGCCTGCTAATCCATTGCATCCATCGACCTCAGTCTGTCTGTCTGCTCATCAGATGGTAGCTATTAGGGCACTTGCTATCTTTTGGTTACTGTAAAGAATGCTGCCATGAGCATGCACATCTCAGTGTTTCTTGGGGAACCCGTTTTCTGGTCTCCGGGATGTCTAACTGGAAGTGGGACTGCTATGCAATAGCATGTTAAACATACTGAAGAACCACTCAAGGCCTTTTGCTCACGCCAGTTTCCCTCTGCCATGGCAGGGCCCTCTTTGAAACTCTTGTCGGAGCTTGACCCTATCTTGAATTTTTGGTGCTTTCTCTAGTACTCTGAAGGCCACTTGCTCAGGTAGCTCGTACTAGATAGAGTCCACACACGTGTCTTCTCACATCTCCATTTGAGTCAGCCTTTCGGTTTGGTGATGTTCGCTTTTCTACCTGCACCCTGCTTCTCAAGGACAGGAATGGATATCAGTTCTCTGCACTCACGGACACTTCTTACTATTTTTGTCTTTCTATTGTTGGGATATTTTAGTAACAACTGGAAGTTGCAAAAAATAGGCTGTGGGGCCTGGGGTTATAGTTCAAGCTCCCAAATTCAAAAGTTGTACCCGCCCCCTTGGACTTTCAGGACACATTGCATATATTCAGCTTATACTTAATGTTCTGTAAGTCTTTGTCAAATCTAGTTAACCAAGGAATAGAGCATTTGTAGTCTTTATTTTCGCCAATATAGATTCTCAAGTTGTTCTACTTAAACCCCAGAAAAGCATTGGCCTTTTCTTTATGAAAAAGCTTCATTTTATTTTTAGACAGGAACCTTTATATATGTTTACAAGCCATTAAAACAAAGATTTTGACTCTCTCACAGTATCTTTCTTGATCTTACTTTTTGAATAAGAATAGCATTAATATGTCTGTTGTAAGTTGCTGACAGCTTAAGTCGAAATGTGTCTTTTTGCACAATATGAACTATCGAGTAGTCTCATGTGTTGTTGCTCAGGGTAAGAAGAGATGGCATGGGGGGCTTTGTTATTTAAAGCAGCCCAGTCTTTTAAATGTTGTGTTTAATTTTTAAAAGACAAATATCAGCATAACGAAAGAAGAACTTGCTCTTTTAACATGGGAAATTGTGAAGGATATGATACAGCAGAGATGTTATTTAAACAAATGCATTTCTTGCTATTATTTTATTTCGTGTTTTTGAAACGACCTCACATAACCCAGGCTGGCCTCGAACTCCCTCTTCATTCTTCCTGCCTCTACTTTCCAATCACTAAGATTACAAGCACTCATCACCATGCTTAGCTTATTAACTATATTTTTAAAATTTTGATATTTTATATATTTACATTTCAAATGTTATCCCGTTTCCCCTTGCAACCCCCCTATACTCTCTCCCTCTTACCCTGATTTTATGAGGGTGCGCCCCCACCCACTCCTGCCTCACCACCCTAGCATTCCTCTACACTGGGGCATCAAGCCTTCATAGGACCAAGGGCCATCCCTTCCATTGATGCCAAATAAGGCCCCTTTAGCTCCTTCAGTCCTTCCCCTAACTTCTTTACTGTGATCAGTCCAATGGTTGGCTTTGAGCATCCACATCTGTATTGGTCAGGTTCTGGCAGAGCCTCTCAGGAGACAGCTGTATCAGGTTCCTGTCAGCAATAATGTCTGCGTTTGGTGGTTGCCTATGGATCACCAGGTGGGGCAGTCTCTGGATGCCCTTTCCTTCAGTCTCTGCTCCACTCTTTGTCCCTATATTTCCTTTAGACAGGAGCAATTCTGGGTTAAAATTTAGGAGATGTGTAGGTGGCTTCATTCCTCAACCAAGGGAGGGAGGAGGCATGCCTAACCTCTGGATATGGACTCAAAAGGTTCTCCCTCCCCTTTGTGGAGTATTTCAGCTAATGTCAACCCCGTGGGATCCTGGGAGGCTCTTTCTTTTCTGGCATCTGGGACTTTCTGTTTGCTCCCCCCATTTCCCCACCCCCATTGCTAAACACCTCTGTTCAATTCCCTGGCCCTCTATACATCTCCTCCATCTCCTCCCATACCTGATCCTGACCCTCTTTTTCACTTCACCTTCCCCACTTCTTCCCAAGTTCCTCTTACCCTCTACTTGCCTTGATTATTTTGTTCCCCTTTCTAAGTAGGACTGAAACATCCACTCTTTGGTCTTCCTTCCTCTTGAGCTTCATGTGACCAGGGAGTTGTATTGTGGGTGTTCCAAGCTCTTTGCCTAAAATCCACATATCAGTGAATACATACCATGTGTCTTCTTTTCTGACTGAGTTAATTTATTCAGGAGCATATTTCATAGATCCATCCATTTGCCTAAGAATTTCATAGTCATTGTTTCTAATAGCTGAGTAGTACTTTATTGTATAAATGCACCACATTTTCTGTATCCATTCCTCTGTTGAAGGACATCTGGGTCCTTTCAAGTTTCTGGATATTATAAATGAGGCTGCTATGAACATAGTAGAGCATTGTCGGGAACTACATTTTTTTAAATATATTTGGTTTTTAAGGATTTATTAGGCAACAATTGTTATCATGAGAGTTTATGGATCTCTTAAGCATATTTTCATGACTCTTACATGAAATAAAACATCCCTTTTTAATCTATGTCAGTTGAAGTCTTAACACATAGTAGGCATTGTTCTAGTTGGTCCGTTTAATCCTGAGATTGCCTTATGAAGTGGATACCCTCACACCTTTTTGAAAAAAAATGAGGGGACTGTAGAAGTGGCTGAGTGTTTAAGAACACTAGCTACTCTTGAGGAGGACGAGTGTTCTATTCCAAGCACCCACATGGTAGCTCACAACCTCCTGTAACTCCTGCTCCAGGGGATCTGATGCCTAATTTCAACCTCCATAGAGACCAGGCACACAAGCAGTGAACACACATACATGCAGGCAAAACATCCATACAGTTTAAATAAAGACACTACAAAAAGGAACGCTGAGATTATATAACATAAAGTGGATCGTTTTGGACCTTGGAGTTGTGTTTAGCAGCACCTTGTCGGTTTCGTACTACAGAAGTTCTGAGACATCTTCATTACCCACAAAAGAAACACTAGCAGCATTTAAAACAAGCGTTCTCGGTGTTATTTAACGAAAACAAACCCACCCTGCCATGCACTGGGTGCACCAGCACTCACTACTCACCACGTTCAAGGAAAAGCACCAGGACAGTCCTCAGGGGGTCCTCACACCCACCATCCAGAGTCACAATTTAAAGGTATTTCTCCATGGTAAAGCTGTGGTTGTTACATACCAAAGCAATACTACATGCTTTACAGAGTCCCGTGAAAAAAATAATTCAGTTGATCCTAACCCATGATACAAGGCACTTAAAAACACCTGCTGAAAATGCCCATGTAAATAGCAGTGCAGTGCACCTTTCAAATAACATGACTTGTACAAAGGAAGAGAAGTAAAGTCCATCATTGCTACAGTGAAAGGCATGTTAAAAGTTCTACCAAGAAACTGCTTCTCTTATTCATAGAACAGGCTACATGACCTCTGTGAAATACAAAACTCCCGTGGACATTTCAGACTGCAAAGCCAGCATGCTCGGGGTATGCATCAAGTCAGAGCACTCGTGAGTGGTCAGGAGTGAATGCACTAGGCATTTCTGAATACCCACGTTTAACATCCGCCAGCCCTGGTGGGTTATCTGGAGCACCACTGAAAATGCAACCACAGAGGTACAAATCCCAATCAACTTTTTCTTGAGGCTCATGCAGTCCACAGCAATCAGCAGCAGTGACAATGATTTTTAATTCATTGACTGATGATTAGCTTTACCTAGCGAGAAAGTTCTGTGTTAGTCAATCCCACGTACACAGCACCAGTTTCAACAGGAGTATCAAACACCTGCAGCCTCCCATTGGTCACTGGAAAGTTCATTTCTTATCACTTTCCACATCAAGGATAAAATTAGAACAGGGATGAACGCTAACCAGGAATTCAGTAAAACAGATGAGTGGCAAGCTGTCCAAATGCCATTTTGGTCTCAGGGAGTCTCTGCCTCTGAGAGGATTAACACGCAAGAGGCAGAGGCCAATGGCAGGGCTCAAGCCCCATCAGTTATGGCCATACTGTGTTTCTATTACTAAGCAACTGCCTCATACACCACTGGGAGAGAAAGGGGTTCTGAGCTCACCCCAGCTTTGACCCAATGGAGGGTTAGTCAGCTTCAAACATGGAGACTGGCACATCTGTCTTCTTACCAGCTTAATTCATACTAGCTTGTCCTTCTCAGGCATTTAAAGGGATAAGGGCATATATAGCTATGCACTGTAAAGAATGAACTATAAATATTCAGACTGTTGCTTTTTCAAAATTACAGATCGAAGTGACTCCTCAAAGAAAATCAGTTTCTTCATTAATGAAATAGAGTATATAAAAAGCTGGAATGATGGGTAATTCAAATACAAAACTCAAGTACAAAACACCCATTCTTTCTTCCCAAACTATACAGACTCATACAGTTGACCTCACCATAGAACCGTTCTATATATGATTACACCACTAGCAGAAAGTACTGTTAATACTAAAAACCCTTCAGTTAGCAAACTGCGTTCTACGTCCTGACCACTGCATTAAAACTGCAGCTCTGAGCCAGAGCTGAGAAGCATCTTCGCTGAGCATGACTTCCTTCTTCCTGCTTTTGTGTCCCACAATTATTAAAAGAAGGGATCTGCTGTGCAGACAACTGTGTCAACCACTGCCCGTTCCGAAAGTCACCGGGAGCTGGTTCGCTCAGCACCTAACTGTTGGCTCTTAGCCTACTTGAAGCAAAGACACAAGGTTCACCATTCCACAGTTTTTCACCGTAGGCACTGCCATAAGCTGCCTCATAGCCCGGATCATACTTTTCTTCCTTAACAGCCATCTTGTCTGCATCCTCTTGCACAAGCTGTAGGTCAAATGTATATCTCGCTTCCTGAACGTCCGTGTTGCATTCAGTGCCTTTCAGTTGATCTCTTAAGTCCTTCAGCTTAATGTAGTAATGAACTTTTTGTCCTGGGCTCGAGGAAACTGAGTGCACCTGGCAGTGGAAGCCCACATGACATAGCAAAGACTTTCTGTGTCTGGGATCTTGTGCGGTTGAAGCCCAAATTCCAAGTTCTCAGCCTTTATTCAAAAACTTCTTTACTGAAAATTTCATAAATACATTTTCCATTAAAAACCGCTACGCATGCTGATATTGCTACAGTTTCTGCACTAGGATATGCCCTCCTTCCCGAAATGCTTTACTGGACAGATCGTTGCTGCCTGGCGTCCTTTGTTTCACCATGCTGGTAAATCCGCTGCCATATTTTCCAGGTAAGGTGTGGTCATCCATGTGTGACCTCACTCAGCCCAGACATGGATACTTCCAGAAGTGATTTCCAGGCCCAGGATAATGATGCCCTTCAGCAGCAGCCATTCATCTTGGGTTAATGCTGATACTCACATTATTCAGATTGAAGGTCAAAATCTCAGGTAGAGTCTTGGTCAGAAGCTCAGCTTCAGAGACGTAGTTAAAACGGTCCACTTTGAATGCGTCTGCGATTTTTCTCTTGCTTTTTTTTTTCTTCTCTTTTCTTTTTAAAGGTTCATTCTGCTTGTATGTGTTTCACATTCATGTATGTATGTATACATGTGCTCTTGGACCTGGAGTTAGAGGTGGTTGTGAGCCACCAAGTGGGTGCTGGGATTTGAACTCAGGACCTCTGGAAGAGCAGTCAGTGCTTTTAACCACTGAGCCATCTCTCCAGCCCCTCCCCTTTTTCGTGATTTTGTGGACTTGCTTGATTTCTTTGATGCAGCAGGTTTTTTTGGGCTCCCATGGGTCCTGGGACTCTGATGCTCTGGTTTTCCTTTTCCCTCACTTCGGAGACTCTGGTACGGGTTCCTAGGCAGGAGCTTCTGCTGGCATCTGCTGTCCAGTCATGGCTGCCATGTTAGGAGCTTCTCCCATCGTTTGTTGGAATGGAAAGGAATACAAAGCTTGAACTGGCTCCAAAGAATAGCTGCGTGCAGTTTCTGCATCCATGGTGGCGCCGCTGATGGTGCGGCCACTCCGGCAGAGCTCACAGGTACCTTCTCTGCATACAACCCAGACAGCCAGTGTGATGTGCTGCTCTGGCCTCAGCCCCTCCCACACTGCTACATCACCTCGGCCCACTGCCAGCGTTCTTAAGGCTGAGTAGACCAGTCAATCTGACTTCTATGCCTTAGGGATGGAGTTCCTGTGAGAACACGAGCCACCCTGTACCACTTTAAAAACATCAAGCTTGCCCTAGAGAGACGGCTCAGTGTGGTTAAGAGCACTCGTTATCTGCTCTTCTAGAGGACCCAGGGTTCAATTCCTACCACCTCCATAGTGGCTCAAGCAGTATGTAACTCTAGTGCTGTGGTGCTCTCTTCTGGCCACAGACCTGCATGTAAGCAAAACACCCATACACATAACAGTTTTTTTTTTCACTTCAATAAATATCAGGTACCATCTCAAAGTCACAGAAAGCTTTGTATTCTATTTTCCTGGTGAAGTCAGGCAAACCCTTTTTTCCCTGTTTCTCTTCCGACTCTCATTGTGCAAATGTCATGTGGGACAGTGATTCTCCGGTTTCTGATGGGTTGTCTCCACATCTGTCTCCAGTATGACTTCACCATGCATGTTTCTGAAGGTTTCAGTCCCTTGACCATGGCCGGGGCCAAGTCAGTGTAGAACAGAATCCTCAAGGAATATGTGTGTTGTATAAGCTGAAAGCGCATTCTTGCCTTACCTGGTCTTAGCCTTATCTTGGACTTCTCCTCAAGGTCACATCTAATTCTTTTCACTTCTCATCCTATTCCTCTCTGCTTTCTGTGAATTTTAGCATCCTTTTGACCTCTGATTCCTTGTTCTGCTTCTCCTTTATTCTAGTCCTCTATAACACCCTCCTTCTCTACTAGCCTCCTAAATGGAGACAATCTATGCTTGCCTTCCTGTTTTGCTTTCTCTACAGAGCCTCACCTCCCACCCTTGGGTCTTCCCATCCATCCTGCATTCCCTCATTTTTGTGTTGATGGCTTTCATACCCACAAGCACTGTTTTCTCTCTCACCCTCAGCCTATGTGGCCACGTATGCTGGTTAGTCTGGAAAGTCCGAATTTACTTCTATTTCTTTGGAATCATTACTGAAAATATCTCTGTCACTCTCAAAAATGACATGTGGTGAGCTGGAGAGATGGCTCAGCAGGTAAGAACACTCACTGCTCTTACATAGAACTTAGGTTCAGTCGCCAGTGCCCACACAGCAGTACATAACTGTCTGTCATTCCAGTTCACAGACTGTGATGCCCTCTTCTGACCTACTTGAGCACTAAATGCAGACAACATGCCAATACACATAAAATGAAAATGAATCTTTGTTTTGTTTTTTAATGACATATAAAACTATAGGTAGCTTAGTTGGTGAAAGCGCTTACTGTACAAACACAAGGACCTGAGTTCAAAACCCCAGAGCCCATGTAAAAAGTTGAGCAAGGTCATGAACAGGCCTGTAGCCTCAACAGTAAGAAATGGTAGAGACAAGAGGATTGATGGGACTTGTTGGCCATCAGCCTAGCTTCAGGTTCCGTGAGAGGCTTGGTCTTGAGGGAATATGGTGGAAAGACTCTCTCTGTCTCCTAAGGAGGTAATAGAGCAGGATTTCCCTTGTCTTCCCCTGGGAATACCTATAAGTGCATCATCATAATCATCCCTAGCCACCAAGTCACACATGCATATCATGTGGGTTAATAACATTGGACCAAGTTTGGCTGTCCAGTTGGGAGAACTGTTGAATACCAATGTAAGATATGGCTACTGGTAAAGCATGTATCAGAACTGTAATGACATTTAGCTCAGTTGATAAAGCATTTATCAGAACTATAATGACATTTAGCACTTCCTACCCCCCGTGAGACAAAGTCTTACTTTGTAGCCCAGTTTGGCCTTGAATTTGCAATCCCTCTTCCTCCCAGATGCTAAAATTACAGTGCTTGACTCTCACATTTTGGCATGCCTTCTGAATGGCTAAAATAACCTCAAAACAAAAAGGTTAAAAAAAACTTGGAAAGGTTTTAAAGGTTACTATGTTCTTGGAGGAAAAAAAAGAAAAAAATTTTTCAATATGAAAATTAAATCAGATAACTAATTAAACCAGATTTTTTCATATTTCCATTTTTTAAACAATTAAAATAGAACTTATATATCACATAATTCATTTTCCCAAGGTTGTATTGCTGTCACCATGGTTTAGTTTTACTTTCTTTTTGTTTAAGATTTTATTTATTTGTTTAATGTATATTAGTACACTGTAACTATCTTCAGACACACCAGAAGAGGACATAAGATCTCATTACAGATGGTTGTGAGCCACCATGTGGTGGCTGGGATTTGAACTCAGGACCTCTGGAAGAGCAATCGGTGCTCTTGACCACTGAGCCATCTCTCCAGCCCTTAATTTTACTTTCGAAAGATTTCTTTTTATCAGTGTAATTGTGTGTGGGGGAAGAAGAGAATATGCACATGAATAAAGTGCTCATGATGCCGAGAAGGGTCAGATTTTCCTGGGGCTGAGGTTATAGGGCGTAGTAAGCTGACTGATGTGGGTGTTGGAAATCAAGCTCAGGTGCTCAAGAAGAGTGCTATGTGCTTTTAACCACTAAGTTCATCCATCCAATCCCACTACAGGATAATTTTAGAACTTTTTTCTTCTAAAAGAAAGGATTGGGAGTATGGCTTAGTGATAGAGCATTTGTCTGGTATTCTTGAGGCCCTGGGTTCTATCCTCCAGTACCTAAAAAAAAAAAAAAAAAAAAAAAAACTAACCTCATTCACAGGCATCCAACATGTTTTTTCTAAACAGCTCTAAGTATCTACTTGTTTTATTTCTGTTTCTGTAGGCTCTCTTATTCTGGATGTTTATTTTAAATGATCATATGTGGTCTTTTGTATCTGGATTCACTTGGTGAAATTTGAGGTTTTTATACATTGTAGCTTCTATTTTATTCCTTTCTGTGGTGTGGTATTGGATTGTGTGGGTATAAATGTACCATGTTTAGTTTATCCTCTGATCATGTGATGGATACCTAATGTCTTTGAGACCATGACACCATGACTTTTGGTCAAATCGTTCCGGAGAGTCATCTGCTGGCCTCCCAAACACTATCTGTTGCTTCTGAAGATGAAATGTTGGGAATCAGCATCTTTCATTTTCCACATTTCCAAGCACCCTACCCAGTACTGTTGACTTATACACATGATTAACCACTTTGGAATGTCTTTAGAATTAACGTAAGAGATGTTTCCCCAGGATTGCAGAAATAGGGGGCTAGGTGTCTTATTTTATGTGTAAATCAATAATCACTTTGGGAAATTATGCAGTGAAGGGCTTTATTGAATAAGTGTGAGAGTGGAAACATTAGTTGTCCAGGAATGCTTATTGCCAAACTTTGTGGAAACAGAATGTTTTCTGTGGAAACAGCATACATTGCTTTCTAGGTCATGGAATTTCCCCTCATTTGACCCAAGGGGTAAGGAAAACTCTTATGCAACCATCATATTTTAAAAGTTAATCTGTTACTTGTGGGCTGGTTAATAACCAACACCAGACAATTTTATCTGAGGAGAGATGACTAAGAGCCCATATTATACTTTTAGCAAAAGCTGATTTACATATCTAATTCATGTTCTATTAACAGAAATAGATGAAATAGATGGAGGGGGAAGCCTAAACCTGCTTTGGAGCTGAGTTAAAAGTTCCATAGTTCCGTTCAGTTGTGAAGACAACCTTCTAAAATCAAAAACAGAATAAACCCTAGGGAAAAAATCCAGAATTTTCAGCTATTGTCTAAAAGTGATTTTTTTTACCACAAAGCATTTCCCACCATCTTGATGATTTGTTCCAATAGTACTTGAAAGTAATTTAAATTTCCATGAAGAACTTCTCACTTCCTGGAAAATCCATCACCCTGCTTGAAATTTCCTCAGTGCTGATGTCTCACTTCTGAACAAACTGGAGGCATTTTTACAGTGTGGAGTCTGAGAGATGAAGTGTGCTAGGTACATCTAATTCACCCACCAGCTATTCTTGGATCATTACTAGACTCCTTGTTATGGACAATACACATCCAGAATGGCACAGAGAAATCAGAGTTTCTATTTGGGTTTCAATGTATGCTTTGGCCTTTTTGAGTGGCCACACCATTTGAACTTAACAGGGATGTTTTTGCAAAATCAGCCCATTTGATTGTTTTCTGATGCTGTTGAGTCTGCCCCAAATCTTCTGTATTAATTACTTTTCTATCACTGCGATAAAAACACCATGATCAAGGTAACTTATCGAAGAAAAGGTTTGTTTGGCTTATGGTTTTAAAGGGAGGAAGCATCTGTCTTGGTGCAGATGGGGGCAGCAAGCAAGCGTGGTGTCTTCAACCGCAGGCACACCACACACGAAGCAGAGATAGTAAACTGGAATTGGTGCAAGTCTTCAAACTCTCAAAGCCACTGCCATCTACATACTTCCTCTAGCAACTCCATATCTCCTGTCTCCCCAAAGAGTGTAACCAACTGAGGATCAAGTATTCAAATGTCTGAGCCTATTTCATTCAAACCACACCTTCTTTTCCCCCATCTTGAAATCGTGCATCTAGTTCCAAAGACACAAATATTTGTTCTGATGATATTCAGTCTTTCTACTCTCCCCATTTTTCTGGCTTTCCAGGTTCCTTTATGTATCTGTTTAGTTTTGTCATAGGACATGTTAGCCTTCATTCTTAGCTATAAATTGCCTGCACAGTTAGTCAAGAAAACCTCTATAATGTAATTTTACACATTGATAAGTGTTGTGGTTTGATTGTGAAATGTACATATATTTGAACACCTGGTCCCCCAGCTGCTTTCGGTAGGTCCTCATACCTTTAGTAAGGTGGAGCCTTGTTGGAGAAAGTATGTCACTGGGGAAGAGCATTGATGTTTTACAATCCAGCACCAGCTCCTATTCACTTTCTATTTCCTGAGGGCAGATGCAATGTGGCCAGCTAACCTCTTGCTCCTGCCAACAGGCCTCTGCTACCCATGGCTGTATCTTAGCTGTCATGATGCTCTGTAACCCGACCAGAACCATGAGCTTAGACTAAACTCTTTGTCTCTTTAAGTTGCTTTTATATCACAGCAACAAGACACTAACTGAGGTAATTAGCATGGAGAAACACCTACATCCTACTCAGCCACTTCATTCTTTACCACTTCTAGACACAGCTTTTAGATCTTTTAAGGACCAACCCCACTGAAGAACTTTTCTTATACATTTCCTTTTGAACAGGGAGCTTGAAGCTTTGCAAATCCCTTGTGGTACTTAATCTTGATTGGGTGAAGATATGTCCAGGAAGGGTAGGGAGATAGCTCAGTTCATAAAATTTGCCTTCAAAGTAAGTGAAGACAATGCTTTTGTTGTTTGTTTCTTTGTTTGTTTTGTCTTCTCTTATTTTGTGAGATGGAGCCTCATAGAGCCCAGGGTAGTCTTAAACTTAGCCTTGAAGTTCTGGTCCTCCTGTTTTATCCCAGTTAGCACTGGTTTTATAGGCATCTACCACCACCCATATCCAGTTTTTACAGTGTTGAGGATGGAGCCCAGGGTTTAGCGTGCTAGGAAAGTAGTCTACCAATTGGGCTCCATCCATGGCCCCTGTTTGACTGTTTATATTTACACTTGTTTGTTTATTAGGTGATTGCCACAGTGGCGTATATAGGCCAGAGGGAAGTTTATAGTCCTTTTCTCTTTCCATTATCTGAGTCCCTGGGATGGAACTCAGGTCACTGGGCTTGACAGCAGATGTCTTCAGCCTGGGAACCATCTCACTGGGCTGTTTGTTCTTTTTGTTCACAAAGCCCTGATCTGCTTTACACTTTCCAAGAAGCTCTCACATGCAGATGATCTTTATATCCACCCTGTGGATCACTGCTTTTGTGGCCTGCGATTTAATAATGAGGAAGCAAAATTGAACTACTACTTAATGACGTAGGGGCTTGGTGGGGCTCTTGGAAGTCGGGAGGCCTTTTTGCAACAAAGCCCAATGCCTACCAGCATTTTGACCACACACCCTTTGCTGCTATACTTTACTGGCAAAGGTTTCTGAAGCTCACCTTTTCCACTTTACTCCCTACAATTCTTGTTTGACCTTTCGTCGCTGCTGCTCACAGAAACATAGTATGGGAAGGATCATTCCCATAAGCCACTCCAACTCTGCCCTTCCAATTTGCTTTGCTGTGGGGCTCTTTGATCATAAGATCTCCAGAGCCTCCCTTCTGAGATAATCCCAGGTCTCTAAAGCAGCTGTTCTTTAAGAAATTGATCCTGGTCCAGACAGATGGCTCAGCAAGTAAAGCCACCTGCTGTCAAGCTTGACTAACCCAGTTCCATTCCATCCACATGGTAGAAGGAGAGAGCTAATTACACTGCTTTGTTCTCTGAGCTCCATAAGTGCATCATACATGTACCAATATACAAGCACACACTCTCTCTTCTCTAAATGAAGAAATACACTTCAGGTACAAATTTGTTACAAAATCTAGGTGCCCCACCCCAACAATAGGCTCCTCTTCTACCTCACTATGAAATTGCCTTGTTATATGTGTTAACACTGACTATTATTGAGATATCTGTCATCAAGGTAAAGAGACAGGGGTTTCTTTTTTAACCTGAAACCTGAGTAACGGACAGGAGAAAAAGAAAATGTTAAAAAAAAAAATTAAAGAGATTGATTCCAGGGAACCAGGAAGATGGCTAAGTGGGTCAAGTTCTTGCCATGCAAGCAAGGAGGCCTGAATTTAGATCCCTAGCACCCATGTTAGAGGTTACTCATGGTAGCATATACCTGTAATCCAAGCCCAAGGGAGGCAGAGACAGGAAGATCCCTTGGTCTAGCCAGTTCATTTAGCATAATTGCAGATCTCTAGGTTTGCCGAGAGTTTTTGTCAAAAATTAGGGTGGCTGGGTATGGAGGTGCCTGCCTTTAATCCCAGCACTCAACAGGCAAAGGCAGATGGGTCTCTGTGAGTCCCAGGCCTGCCTGGTCTATAGAACAAGTTCCAGGCAAGCCAGGGATACAAAGTGAGACCCTGTCTCAAATAAGTGAAAATAAATGATAAGGATCCGGAGAGGATGATTTTTAAAACATCTGTCAACTAGTGTCCTCTGCTTCTACATATACACATATATGGGGTAGGACCTCCAACCAGGAAACAAATTTACTTTTTAAAAGAGCCTTTGGAAGATCATAAAGTCAAAATTATTCCCTTCAGAATAATTTTTCCCATACCACCTAGCATGAGAAATATGTCTGTTTCCTCCCAAACAGTGCCCAAGGCAGTATTTGTTCTAATATAGCAGCCCCTTTTGTGTGCCTTCTAGCAGAAGGAACTGGCACCAGATCCTCTACTCTGCTTTTTTGCTAAATGAGACCCTCCACAGGCCTATTTTATTGGCTTATTGACATTACAATGTATGTTCTTGAGGAGACGGGCTGAAGGTTAAGGGTCAGCATCAAGTCTTCTAGCATTTGTCAAGTCTCTTCCTTATTTCCTATGGCCAGTCCCTTGTGCCATAAAGTGGGAAGCCAAGAGATAGACAACCTTTTTAATATCACCCTGCTGGTTCCATTTAATGTTTTAACTCTTTTATTAACCTTGCATTGCTTTCAAGAAAGAAATTGACCCTAGTCCACTAGTTTTCTGGGAGGTAGCACAACTAATTGCCTTAGGAGCTGGGGAGATAGCTTGGTGGTTAAAGCAGTTGCTGCAACACTGTGAGGACTTGAGTTCAGATACCCAGAACCTATGTAAAGCTGAACCCAGTAACCAGAATCTATAAGCCCAGCATTCTGCTGGAAGATGGGAGGTGAAATGTGGCTCAACAGACCCTGACTCAAACAAGGTAGACGGCCAAGAATGACACTAGGTATTGCCCTTTAATCTCTAAGGACACACACACACACACACAAACACACAGAGAGAGAGAGAGAGAGAGAGAGAGAGAGAGAGAGAGAGAGAGAGAGAGGAAACTCCATTTGAGTAAAAATATGAGTATCACCTACAAGAACTGCAACCCAAGCACTTCCTGTGTCTTTTAGCAATTCACCACAAGCTGGGAAACAGACGAGGAGAGACCAAAGGGAATTGTCTCTTTGTTGTTTTGCCAAGGACTCCATCCCTTTCCTTTCAAAAACGCCACATATCCTGGAGATCATGGTTAAAATAACCTATCGGAGCTGGGAGCAAATAGAACTAGAAAGTGTGTTCAAAAGCCGCATTCATTGAGAAAGGAGAAAGAGCAACCTTTGTCGTAATGAGCACTGGGCAGCAGCCAGCATGGGAAAAGGGCACACAATGGCCAGCTTGGTTGGCATCAAAATACACACAACCAGCTTGCTTTTGCATGTGGCGTTAGGGTTCCTGGGGATTTTTCCCCCCACTCTGGGACTGAATCCTTGTAGCCTGAAAGCAAAATGTCTGCACTGTAGCACCATGATCTACCATTTTTATGAGAGATGAAAGTTGTTATGGACTGAGCAACTAAAATGGTACATTTTGATTTCAATTGATTATAACCCATGGAGAGAGCATTCGTTTTAAGTCTAGAAATGACATTAGCCAGGTCTGTGTGAAACTATCTACTTCTTGTGGCTTCTTTTTTGAGGATGACCCCTGAAGGATGTTTGGTGAAATCGGTCGTGTAGCGGGAGAACAGGTGCACGCTCCTTGATCATTAGATCAGAACAGAGGTCATTGCTGCTGTGTGACAAAGCAAGAGCCGAAGTACTGGTGTGGTTAAGGGTGGGAGGGAGTGATTACATTATGGCTCGATGGCTTTTCATGATCATGCCAATTCTTAAAGTGTGTTTCTTCTAATAAATCAATAGTAAGACAGATGGGTCTTGGAAGGGTTATCCGTAAGTTTTTTCATTGGATATCTTCCAGTAGCTCTATAGTGCTCATTCAGTCCTTGATATCTGCAGGGCATTACTGGTCATGGTATCCTCTTCAATACCATAATCTATGGATGTCTGTGTCCCCTTTATATAACAGCACGTTCACATCTGTAGTATCAAAGGTTGAGATTCAGTTCAAGTGATGTAGAAGAAACTTAAGGTAATAGAATTGGTGTTGAGTAGAACTTCCTCCAAAATACCTTAAAGAAAAAGAGTGTGCTAACCAGGCCTGTTAGAAATAAGGAAATTTTACTAGGCTGGGATGTAAATGCTAGTTTCCTAGGACTGACCAGCCATTAGGCCAGTCCCCAGAGAACATCCCGTTGACAGTCAGCTCAAGGGGGCAGCGCAGAGTTACAAATGTTATAAAGTCCTGCCTGCTCTGTCATGAAGTCCCCTTTTATCAGGAAGAGCATACTTTGGCCAGGTGGGCAAGATGAATCCAGGTAACACGAATCTGCAAAGAACAATAATGGTGAACTAAAGAAATAACTATGGCAATCTCTTTGCTGTGCAAATCTCTCATCTGTTCCCAGACTCGAAGTCTCTTGTCTCTGTTTAAATTGTTCAAAGTAACCTGGGGTCAGGACGTGAGACAGATTTAAGGATAATAGTTTATGTGGAATGCATATGCCTAAGGTGTGTATGTAAGTTATTAAAATCTTCTATTCAAGGTCGGCGCTTCCTTGGGCAATAGCCACAGCTGACTACACACGTTTCCCCTCTACTAACGTCTGAGTGTGAGGACTGATTTCTCACTGGGAAAGCATATTATTTCTATAACACAGTATTAGGCCAATGCACAGCTTTCACTTCCTAGCATGAAGGGAAGTATATCCATGCTTAGCACATGTCCACCTTCCCATTGGACTACAAGCTTTCACCCTTATTGTTGGTGGTGGTGGGGAAAAAACCTAGCATCTTTTACATGCTAGGCGACCACTCTACCAATTGATCTACATCCTTAGCTCTAGAAAAAAAATCCTGTACATGTTCAGTATAGACAGACTTAAAAAAAAGTATTCCCAAGCACTGCTTGTGGGATCTATACATGAACACAGGGGGCTGGCTGTGTTTGTATTTATTGCTAGTGCTTTGCAACATTTATATTGCCTCTCAGGTTGTTACTCTTATGATTTAAATGCTATGAAAATGGGCTTAAGCTTTAAAGATGCTACGTCCTAAGCACTGGAATTGCAGAACCCAGGGCTTGATGCATATGAAGTGAGTACTATGCCAGTTGAGCTACAACTCCAGTCTACTTCTGTGGCTTTTAACTTCTAAATACCAGTAGGCACTGTTTCGGGCCATGTATCATTTTGCTTCATCTACTGACTTGAGAACACAACCTGAGAACCCTATCATTATCTGTCACTTTACAGATGATTGTCACCATGTCTGAGTCATTGACTCCTCAAGATTCTATTGACTCCTCTTCCCTTGAACACTGTTGGCACAAATATAAGCAGAGCTTGGCTATAGTTTTATGAGTGATTTGTATCTATGAAACCTATACTGAGGGACTTTTTAGCATTAATACCCATTATTTCAGTTTTGATTTTGCTATTATTACTTACATATATTACTTTAATTAATTAAATCTGTTCAGGTTATTTTTAACTAACAAGATAACTAGAATTCCATGAGACTGAAAATAGATTTGTCTTATTTAGTGAAACATAATATTGAGTCCTGGGGGTGAGTCTGGAAGCACAATATTTAGTATTGACTGTTAAAGTACTGTAATATTTATCAGCATGGTTACCAAAGCCAGTGTTGAGATACAAAATAATATTTATCATTTAAGCATTTAAAATTTGTTATTTTATGTGTATGAGTGATTGTGTGCATGTATGCATGTATATATGCACACCATGCATATACAGTGCCTGCAGAAGCCAGTAGGGGTTCGAGAAGCCCGGGAGCTTAAGTTATAGGTGTTTGTGAGCTACCATGTGGGTGCTAGTGGCTGAACCCAGGTCCCCTGGAAGAGTAGCAAGTGCTCTTAACCACTAAATCATCTCTTTAGCTTCCTCACCAGTCAAATTTTTATCTGAGTGATTTTAAAGAAGGAATATAAGCCAAAAGCATATTTATCTATTTTTAGGCAAGGTGTCACTCTGATGCTTAGGCTGAAGTGCCATGTTCTTCCCGTAGCCACCCAAGTAGCTGAGACTAAGGCCTGCTAAAACAAAACAAAAGCTCCACTTCACTTAGGAGCATAGAAACATGTTGAGGTACAAGTCACTTTATTGGTTTCATATCTGGTTAGAAAAAAAAAAAAAAACAGTTGGCAACATTGCTTACCTGTTAAGAAGAAAAAGGCAAGAGTGACTAATTACCACACCAGGGGGAAAAATACTTAAGATCCTTCTCCTAGGATGTTTGTGTATGTTTCTCTTAAGTGGCTCTCTTTGAAAATGAAAAACTAAGACAGACATGGTGGTACACACCTTTTATCCTGCAGAAGCCAGAAGCAGGTGAATCTCTTTGAGTTCAAGGCTGACCTGGTCTACATAGTGCATGTCAAGCTACCCAAGGCTATGTAGTTGAGACTCTGTCTCAAAAACAAAACAAAAACAAAAGCAAAGACTAAACAAAGTCTTCTTGGGGGGTTTATAGGAGTTCTGTGTTATTAGATTCCTATATGCCATCCCAAAGATTAAGAGTCCACTTTGTGAAGGCTCGTTCTCCCAATGTAGGGGAATGCTAATGTGCTGAGGTGGGAGAGGGTGGTTGGGAGAGGGAGCCCCCTCATGGAGGCAATGGGAGGAGAAGGAGGGAGAGGTTGGGGGAAGGGGATAACATCTGAAATGTAAATGCAGAGAATTTCCAATACAAATTGGAAAAAAATTAAAAATCACAGATATAGACCAGTGACTTTAATTAAATGCCTAAAAAAGAGTCCACTGTGTGTGCATATCTACATATATACCTATTTGCATCCACAGACATAAACTTTGGACCCCTAGATTCCTTTCTATTTTAAATGAGAAGTCATCTTTTCCTCTGCCCAGCAAGGGTTCTCTAATATTTTTGAGAAGCATTCTTCAAATCCACAGGACTCAAATGATCCAAGTGATGAAAAATGGTTAGCGATGGAAGTGAGGAAACACTAATAAAGATCCTCTTGTTTTTCTTGTCAAATTCAAGATACCACATCCACCCAGCCCAACGAGTAGGCTCTTCTTCCACCACACTTCGAAATAGTCTGGTTTTATGTGTTAGCCTGGAGTGATGACTGTTGTCACTATTATTGTGATATCAGTTGGAGAGGTGAGGAGACACGGATTACTTTCTCAACCTGGGACCCAAGTGAAGGAGAAGAGGGGAACGATGAGGCATTATTCATTTATTCCAATAGCTGTGCCATGTTATTTCAAGTACTGTTGAGTACTCCGTGGGTGGTAGGAGCATGTGTGGGAAAGAGCTTCGTTATAATAGCTGACATTTATTGAACGCCTGCTATTCTAAGCACATTATATGTATTAACTCATTTGATCCCCATGACAACCATATGGATTAGCAGAGTTCAAATCCCCGACTCCTCCACTTCCTCGTCGTATAAAGTTGTGCAACTTCGCTGTTTTAGGTGAGCTGAAACTATTCCTGAGGTTTGATGTGAGCATGGAATAGAAGGCATTTATAATTGGGCTTACTATATAAAAGAACTCACTGACGGGCACAGAAGATAAAACACTCTCTACACCGAGACTTTACATTAGTGCTCACCATGGCATAATTTATTATTGCTCCGAACTTGAAACAATCCACATGTGACTCAAAAGGTATAGCTGTCACTATGGCATGTATAGTCTACGGAATGTTACTGATGGATGAAAAGAAAAAAAGTCGGGTCTGGGAAAGGAGATGAGTTGCAGAAAGGTACTAAAGTACCATGTATAAAAGGAGCTGTTTTGAATCTTGATTATTGTAATTATACAACTGCATATAAGTACTAAATTTCATAAAATTATACACTTAAAAAGAGGTGAAATTTAATGTATGGAAATTATACCCCAAAGCTAGAAGTTGCTGCAAATTATAAAACTGCTCAGCATTAGACTTTCGTGTATTTTGGAAAAGGTGAATGAAAACTCTTATAACAGACTTTTTAGACTGTGTACATTTTTTAAAAAGTGATTTATTTTTAATTATGTGTGTGTGCCTCTGCATTTTAATATAGGCGCCTATGGAGACCACAGCAGGTTGTTGGTTCCCCTGAAGCTGCAGTTACAGGCAGTTGTGAGTAACTTGATGTGGGTACTAGGCACCAAACATGGGTCCTCTATAAGAGTGTTTTGCACACTTGACAGCTGAGCTATTTCTCCAACTGTATTAGGATTGTTTTAAAGGGGAATTAATACAGATGTTATAGAGACCTCTTCATACACCTACACACTGTCTCGGGTCCAAAGGAGAGGATTTAGGATAATCTGTATCCTTTCAGAGATTATGGAGAAATTATATAAAAACAGTCATAAAATCCTATGAGAACTTAAGATGTGTTGTTACTGACTAGCAGTGTGGGTGAAGGGTAGGGGTTGAGGCATTGGGTCCAAAAAGGAAAGCTAGAAAAAGGACTGTACTCCTCCTAAGTAGCTCTGACTTTTAGAGAAGAAAGGAAACAAAATGATCATGGATCCTACACAGAGCTGCTCATATGAGTATCTTTTCATGGAAAATGAAAAGGCACAATGATAAAGTAGGAAAGAGTGGGGTGGTTTTGTGTAGTACCCCCAAGAACTGAAGCAATGGCTGTGATGAGCATCTCACAAACAGGTTTCCAGACTTCCAGTAAACTGTTCCCTCTCTCTTTGACTTCTTTTGAGATATATGAAGCTTTTGAATTGTCAGTGTTCCATAGGTCAAACTAAATATTTTCTTTATACCATTTGGTATATTCTTCCATCTTCTAGTACATAGAAGATAAGCATAGTCACTGAATGAATAAAATCATTATTTATTTATTTGGTATATACTTTAAGAAAATAGTCTATAAATTATCAGGTTTTCTCGTGGCATTTTCATAGTGTTGACAAAAAAACACAGCTCCCATTTTAAAGGGAATAAGAGATGTTTTATTTTGAAGCCATTTTAAGTGACCATGTCCTAGGAATAGAGATTCAAGTTTTCCTTAAGTCCTATGTTCCAACATAAGAGTAGTTTCATCAATTTTTTGTAGCATCAAAGAACAAAGAAAGTTATGATTCAAGACAAATTTAAAATACAGTGGTGGGCATATCAGAAGGGCACATACAGAAGATGGGGGAAGCTTTTCTATAAGGCTGAAGATTCTATCTTACTGGTAAAGGCTACTATTCTGCTAAGCTAATAGGTTTCTGTATATTAGTCTCAAGATGTTAATTCCATCACAGACGTGAGCACGAAATGGCTATATTGGAGGACAGGAACTAACCCAAGATGAGGTAATAGCCTCTGGACCCATAATGTTCCAGTCTCTCCACAGTACTATCATTCTAATCACTCAGTTTCTGCAGACATAGCTTTTCAGGAGTTTTTGTTCATAATACCTACTTAGTTTCAGTTGATTATTCGCCTGTTTGGGTTATTGTTCTTTGAGACAGGATCTTATATATCCCAGGCTGGCCTCAAAGTAGCTATGTAGCTGAAGATGACCTAGAAAGTTTAAATCCCTTTGCCTCTACAATCCGGTACTGGGACTATAGACGTGTTCCACAATGATTGCCTTATGTGGTCCTGGGAATTGAACATAGGCTCCTTTGCATGTTTGGCAAACAGTGTTCCAACTAAGCTATGTCCCCAGCCCTGTACTGTGCACTTGCAGCACATACATGCACATACACACACATAGAAGAGGAAAAACACCTTATTTGTGTGCTGTCTGTCTCATTAAGGTACAGACTCCAGAAGAGCTCAGCACTCTGCATCTCTAGGGATCCTCACCCAGTAGGTACTCAAAAAGTGTTTACTCAAATAATTTTCATTGTAGATGACATGCAATGATCAGATCCACTTTATATAATAAAGTTAAGCCTTCCCTCAAAAGCTAGAAAAAGACACTGTGTTGGGTGATAGTGTCATCACTAAATACAGTTCTCACCTTAAAATAAGAGCTAGTTTCTTCTAGAGTCAGATGTGAATAACCATGGCCCAGGAACATAGATGCAACTTCCATGGTCCAATGTGGCAACACCTCATAAAATTTTCATAGTAACAAATCAAGAAAATCATAAATTAAGACATTTGACTGGAGGTGGTGGCTCATGCCTTTAGTCTCAGCACTTGGAAGGCCAAACAGGCAGATCTCTGTGAGTCTGAAGCCAGCCTGGTTTACAGAGTAAATTTTAGGACAACCAGAGCTATATAGTGAGATCCTTTCTCAAAAACAAATAAACAAAAGAGATGTTGACTAATAATTGCCACCTTGCTCTAGCAGAATAATGCACAAGTCATGGAGATAGATACCTTGCTCATACTCCTCAGAGCCTGTGACTCTCCTAACTGACAGGGTAAAAAGAGACTTTGCTGAAATGTGACTAAACATCTAGTTGGATGAAATGTCACAAGATCCCTTAGGAAGGAGGAGAGGCTGAAGGAAACTGTCAATGTAAATCTTCCCAAGATGTGAATATCCTTCCATTCATACACTGGGATCACCTGGGGATGATGGTGATGAGTAGGATTTCAGAGATGGGGAACGGTGAAGGAGCAATATGCAAAGTGGTCTAATGCTCCTGCCCAGGCTGGCTACTGCTGCCTTCTCCCAGACTACATAGGAAGGCTCTGGATGATCTCATCGTTGGCTGGCTTCTCTCTCCTTAATCACCTTTGATCAACTTGACTAAAATATTAGATCTCATTGGCTCTCCCTTTTAGAAGCTTGTAGAGAATTAGAAAATGTTTCCAGAGAAGTCACAGTGACTTGGAGGAGAGCCAGTTTGGGGGGAAAAAACAAAAGCTACAATTATTCAGCCATAAGTAGAGATAGTTAGAGATATGAGAGAAACTGGACAGGTAACAAGTAGGAAAACGGTGATTAGCTGTGTATGTGTGTGTGTGTGTGTTTTTTTTTTTTTTTTTTTTTTTTTTTGGTGGGTGGGTTTTTTTTTTTTTGGTTTCTTTTTTTTTTTTTTTTTTTTAATGGAACCAACTAGAGATCCCCACAAGAAGGATTTCAGTTTAGGAAAAGAACACTGCCTGCAGGTTTCTTTGACTGACAGGAACCTCAAAGGGCCCCGGTGTCCACCTTGTTGCATCCTCTCATTTGATAGACTTTGAAACCAAAGTCTTTGACCCCCAGGAGGTCACTGAAAGCACGGCCTAGAAAGAAATTGGGCTTAACCCTGTGCAGTGAACCACCACAGTTGGAAGCTGTGCTGTATGGACAAAGACTAAGGGGTTGCTTGTGGCTTTGAAGTGATTTAAAATAAAAATTGTCCCCTGAAAAAGGGCCTGCTCTTGACTTTGGTCACATAGTTTATACTGATGGGTTGGATGCCAAACTCATCAAGTTGAATACTAAGAGTCTTTGTACTTGATCATGTGCCTGCCATTTAGCTATTTTGAAAATTCTTACTAGCATTTCGGAAAATGAATGTATTGAACTCTTCCTCCTAACAACAAATACAAAACCATCCAAATGCCTTTTGAAGCACTCTGGCTAAATAAGCCATGGTTTATTCCTGTCACAGATGTCTGTGCAGCCCTGAGAGTAACGTGCATCAAGGCAGAAAAGAAAATCTCAAGAGAATATTTCATAGAATTTCATTTCTAGAAAAGTCAAAATGAGCAGGCTTATTAGTGGCATTACAAGTCAGGGATGAGGGGCTGGGAAAGTGGCACCGTGGTGAAGAGATGCTTGACAAGCATGAGGATCTGAGTTTGAATCCTCAGCACGAATATAATCCACCAAGCATCTGTTGTGTTTGCCTGAAACCCTAGCATTTTCTTTCTGTGTAGTCTATTAGACCTTGTTGATTTGGGAGAACTATGCAATCAAAATAGCTGTACCAGTACAGAATCCCTAGAAAAATACTTGCTCAAGTGAAGAAAACGCCCGTTAACGAATTTATGTATTTAAACCCCTACTTCCAAACCAAATGCCATCTATTCTGAAGCCTGCTTTCTCACTGAACTGGTACAGTCTTTGATGAAAATCCCTGAAGCCAGTATCAGCCCTGTTCCCTTTTTGGCCCTTTGTAGTGCACAAGAATGAAAGAATGGGGTCATTTTTTTTTTCCCACAAGCAGCAGCTCGTGATAAATAGTAATTTTGTTAGGAGACAGTTTTGTCATGCCAGGCACATTTCCCTGCGGCAGCCTGGAGAGAGCTACGGTTTGG
The DNA here is from genome assembly GCF_963924665.1 of Micromys minutus. Classification (NCBI taxonomy): domain Eukaryota; kingdom Metazoa; phylum Chordata; class Mammalia; order Rodentia; family Muridae; genus Micromys; species Micromys minutus. The sequence goes on along the minus strand of NC_137970.1, from coordinate 24,465,109 downwards.
TTCAAATGGTGTGAAGTGATTCAAAGCAAGCAGCCGGCCAATCAAAGCCAATCCCATGGAGCTACAGTTTGCCCAAACCACATCCACTTCCTGCCTTTGGTGGTATGCATTCTAACTAGCTGGCTGACTAATCTGAAACACTTCATCTTGCTAGACGTGTATGGAAGAACTGTCAGGGTGAAGCCATCGCTAAAAGGAAATGAGAGGGGGGAGAGGGAAAAGGACAGGGAGAAGGAGAAGGAGGGAGGGAGAGGAAGAGGGGAGAGGGAGAGGGAGGGAGGGAGGTGGAGGGAGAGAGAATTGTGTGTGTGCTCGCAGGCTGTCTGTCTACCTTACATAAGAGAATTTACACGATGAGCTACTCTCTAGGGGACTATGACATCCTCCCCAACCCCCTCATCAAGCTGCTTCAGGTTGCCTAATTGTGTGAACGTGGGTGATGCTGAGCACTGGCTTTTCTTCCTAGACTCTGGAACTTTGCTGGCAGGCAGAGGATACCTGTGGGTCTATCCTGCATCTTAAGTGGGCTTTCCTGGGTAGAACTTTTACACAGGAGACAAGCTTTCACTGCTTGGCAGAGTGTGCCAGGTGTCAGCCTCTCCTGGGACGGAAAGAACAGAAGGAAGTCTGCATGTGAATTCTCCTAGGCTCTGTGCCAACATTCCCCCTCAGGCTCTGTTTTGTGCCCTTATGGTTTTTGCTGTAATGAACACTGCCTGGAAGTTCAAGGTGCCGAGTCTTGTGAGGCCTTCTATGGAATTTTTGGGCATAGGGGTTTCTTGGGGACAAGTACAGAATACAGGGGTTTGGCCTTTTCTTTCTCCTAGTACAAATGTGGTCAAAAGGTACTCAAGTAAGCTGCTACAGGGTCTAGAACAAAGTGTGGAAAGATCCCTTTGGATCAAAGTCATAAATCTATTGACTCTTTGATCCAGGAACCCTGTTTCTACATCTACTCTTTAACCATTGCTGTACCATATGGTGCACATAAAAGTTGGACTTGCAGGCCCCATCCCCAAATTATAATAACAAAACACCAGAATTCTGTGCGCCCTATGGGGTCTTCTTCGGATTTTGAAAAGTGCAGCTATTGTGGGGTAGGAGATAATCCAGAATCCCTGAATCCCTGAACTATGAAGACTTAGATGTAGATGGTTGCTGTCAGTTTGAGGAGACATAGTGAGACTTATCTCAGAAAACAAAACAAAAACACAAGCGAGCAATAAAAAGCAAAGCCAAATGGAATGAAGATACAAAGTAACAAATCTAGTATCTGATTTGTGTACATAAATAACTTTTCATTCTTTCTGAGATGGGGTTCCACTACATAGTTGTGCTGTCCTCCTGCCTCACCGTCACAAGTGCTAGCATTACACGTGTAGTCCAGAGAATGGATGAAAATGCTTAAATGCAGATGACATGCATTGACATCAAACTATCATTCCTAGAAATAAGAAATGTACATTCAGGGAACAAAATACTCACAGGAAGAAATACAGAGACAAAGTGAGGAGCAGACACTGAAGGAAAGTTTATCCAGAGACTGCCCCACCCAGAGATCCATCCCATATGTCATCACCAGACCCAGACACTATTGCTGATGCCAAGAAGTGCTTGCTGATAAGATCCTGATATAGCTGTTTCCTGAGAGTCTCTGACAGAGCCTGACAAATACAGAGGTGGACACTTGCAGCCAACCATTGGACTGAGAACAGGGTCCCCAATGGAGGAGTTAGAGGAAGGACTGAAGGAGCTGAAGGCATTTGCAACCCCATAGGAAGAACAACAATATCAACATACCAGAGTCCCCAGAGCTCCCAGGGACTAAACCACTAACCAAAGAGCACACATGGAGTGGCCCATGGCTCCAGCTGCATATGTAGCAGAAGATGGCCTTATCAATGGGAGGAGAGGCCCTCAGTGTCCCAGTATAGGGGAATGTCAGGGTGGGAAGGTGGGAGGGGGTGGGTGGGTGGGTGAGGGAGCACCCTCATAGAAGCAGGGGGAATGGGGATGGGATAGAGTGGTTCTGGAGGGGAAACCAAGAAAGGGGATAGCATTTGAAATGTAAATTTAAAAATCCAATAAAAGAAAAAAGAAAATGAAAACAAAAAGAAGTATACATTCACAAGGCATGGTACAAACTTTTAATAACAGCACTTGGGAGGTAAAGACAAGTTAGTTTTGTGAGTTCAAGGCCAGTCTGGTCTACATAATGAGTTGCAGGACAAACAGAGCTATATAATAGGCTCTGTCTCAAAAAAAAAAAAAAAAAAAAAAAGATGTATGTTCTCCCAAATGTTATTTTTTTCTTGGACCAATTTCAGCCTGTGATTCAGTCACCTGTTTTTATAACGTTTCACTGAAATTTACATATTGCTCATGGCTGCTTTTGTGCTATAATTAATAGTAGAAATGAGAAATTATAACAAAGGTCATATGAACAGCAAAGTTTAAAATCTTTACTATGTTTTTTTGGATTTTTTTTTTTTTTTGCTTTTTTAAAAATAAGAAATCTATGTGGTCCATCATTAACTAAAGTATCACTATTAGATGTGTGATTGTATTTTGAAGATTTCTTCTCTTAATTTTAAGAGCATTTCATTACACTTTTTGTTATTTCTATATGTAGAGACATGTGCCACTGAGTACACATGAAATCCAGAGAACAGATTGTGAGAATTGGTTCTTCCTATCATGTGAGTCCTGGGGACTGATCCTCAGTCATCCTGATTGATAGCAAGTAGCCCTTCCCCACTGAGACATCTCACAGGCTTATGATTTTTTCAACAATGTGGGGAGCATTGAAGTGAGAAGTGGAGCTGAGATGTAACCCTGAAGATCCACCCTTCTAGGACTCCTTCCTTCAATTAGGCTTTGCCTCCTAATATTCTACAACCTCCCAAAGCAGCACTAGCAACTGGAGACCAAGTGTTCAAACCCATGGACCAGCAGGGAGGGGCATTTTAAATTCAACCCAAAAGAATTATGGTACTGAAGAATCGTACGGCTTTTTTTTTTTTTTTTTCAAGACACGCTTTCTCTGTGTAGCCTTGACTGTCCTAGAACTCACTCTGTAGACCTGGCTGGCCTTGAACTCAGAGAACTGCCTCTATCTTCCAAGTGCTAGGATTAAAGACATGTAGCACCGCTGCCCTGCTGACTTTTATGGTTTTTATACAAGGGGAATTGCCAGCGTTGTTGTCTTAGTATTATGATGATTATTAGGAGAATCCAGACTAATCAATTTAATTTGGCCTTAGGATGATTATGCTTAATTGTTTCATCTTACATTTGTTTGTATTTATAGTGCACCTATGTATTCATGGAGCTCCAGGCAATGACTGTGTGCTCCAAATAACTGAGAGTGCACAGCAATACATGACCGCATCCAAACGAATAAGGCAGAAGATTGGTGGTGCTGTAAGAGTTCGCAGAAGGCTGACATCTTATGGAAAGGACTGGAGATTCAGACAGCTTGGTCCCTTACCATGTTTCTGATCAGCCTTCTGTTCTCTAATCCTGTTCCAACACGTTCGAAGAACTGACCATCTCAGCACTACACTAGCTCTTTACTTGTTTCTTCTACGTCTATTCACTTTGTATTTGAGACAGGGAGTCGTTATACAGCCTGGATGTGTGTGTGTGTGTGTGTGTGTGTGTGTGTGTGTGTGTGTGTGTTTGCCTCTGCCTCCCTAGGGCTAGAACTACAGGCATGAACCAGAGACCTTCCCTTTATATTTTTACTTTCAACATTTCTTGACACTTTTTAATTATGAGGGATAGGACAGGCATGTGCATGCTCCAGAAGTCAGTGATGGATACCATTTTCTATCACCTTCCATCATATTTTAAAATTCTTGTCTCTGGTTTTGGCCTTTGGAGGTTAGAGGAGTGGATTCGCTCCTCCTGCCTTGCTTTCGTTCGGTTTGGTTTGCTTTGCTTTTCAAGGCAGGCTCTCTCCCGTTTCTGCCGTGCCATGTACTCTAGACTTGCAAGACTGTGAGCTTCCAGCTGATTCTCTTGTCTGTTCCTCTCATCTGGCCTTAGAAGTGCTGGAGTTACAGCGTTAGGCCGCTACCGCTGGCTTTTAAATCAAGGCTCCAGTGTGCGTTACTGACACGGCACAGCAAGCTCCTCACCCCACTGAGCCATCTTGCTAGACCTCCACCTTATTATTTCTTTTTGAGACAGGGTTTCTTACTGAATAAGGAGCTCATTAATTTGGGCAAATTAACTCACCACCAAGCCCCGAGGGAGCCTCCTGACTCTGCTTCCACATAGGTACTGGAGTCTGACTTGGGGCCTCAAGATTCCATTACAAGCTTTATCAAGCGAGCCAGCTCCCCTGCACCTTTGAACCTTTATGTAAGGATTCTGTAGTCTTGACCTCCTTTTACAAAGCACTTCCATACCAAGTGAGCGTCTTTTGTGATGCCTGTTTGAATAGTGATCATATGACTATGTTTTCTAAGCCCCTCTCCATTCAGGTTAGCCTCCACAGCTGGCACAACCAGGTCCTAAAGTGAAATTATGTGAGGATGTTTGGGATGTAGGGGAACTGGATGAGGGACATTTATGGTATATAACAGAAGTCGGGAGTGCAGGAAATGTGTTTAAAGTTCTTGATAAATTTTTTTTTTGGCAGCTTTCTTGATATCTTTGTAATGGCCAGTGAATATTCATGTAGTTCTAGAGTTAGATATAGAAAGAAAATGTAGGTGTTTCTTTTCTATTTCACCTTTGATATCTTGAAATAAAGGCACTTCAAGAGTGACAGCAAAGGCTGGGGAGTAACTCAGTGGTGGGGTGCTTGCCTGACATGTATAAAAAATGGAGCGATAGAGAATTTTAATTAATATTTAAAACACTGATTTAGTACATTTTCTTGTAAAAGAACTTTGATAAACAGTAAGTGTTAAAGCCATCATTTGGAGGGCCCTTTTGGCTTTACTACAAAGTCCCATATTCGGAATTACTCATTTGGCATGATCTATGGGGGCCATTTTCTAATGCAGTAACCATTAATCTCCTTGCAACTGAGTGGCTAGTGGATTAGCAAACATGTTTCCTGTAAAAGTGATGACTATGGGGAAGGCCTGAGTAATGCTGAGGAAGGAGCTGAATAGAACAGTTATTCATATATTCAATCTATGTGAAATGCAATGTAAATGGGCTTAGTACTGACTTAGAATTTAGATAAGGGTATTTATACATTTCTTTGAAGAATAATATGCTGGAATCCTTAAGGACCAGAGATCCTTATTTGTTATGAAGATTTTGAGAGGAGAGACAAAATCAATGTCAAATACTGCAAAGTGAGTTCTTCAATTTTAATTATAGCCATTTAATGTATTGTTGGTGATTATTTGGTTTTAAAAAATTACCTTCTCTTCAATTTTCCCTCATTTTGAGCATTATTGCAGATTGAACCCAAGTCCTTATGCATGAGATCTCAACCACCAAAATACATCCTCTGCCCCTATAAAAGTTTATTTTGATGGGTCATGGACCACTTAAGACACAGTCTCAAAACAAGTGGTAGAATGCTAATGATTTAAATAAAACGTTTGTAGCCATTAGGCACCAGTGATCTAAACATCCAGGCAAAAAAGGTCAGATTTTTACTCTCAACCTATAGAGGGAAAAATAAACTCTACCTTCTATATGCATTGGAAGCATTTGGACTGTTGGAAGAGGTGAAGTGGAAAGCTATTTATTTCCAATGAACAAAAACTTTGTGAGATGAAACTTGGCAATTTTTCCTAAATAAATAGTTCCAGTTGGAAGCATTCCAGGTGCTCAGATTTCTACCATAAGAAAAGAAAGAAAGGAGGGAGGGAGGAAAGAAAGAAAGAAAGAAAGAAAGAAAGAAAGAAAGAAAGAAAGAAAGAAAGAAGAAACTGTCCTAGCAAATAGTACGAGACACTTGAGCAAATGGAGGCTAAATCTCAGCTCTTTTAGCTTCACTTCGTGTTAAAAATCAATGAAAACAAATGAAATGAGCTGGTGAGATGTCTCAGTAGGTAAAGGTACTTGTCTATATGCATAACAACATGATTTCCATCCCTGGGGTCCATATGGTAGAAGATGAGAAATTACTCCCATGCATGCACAAGTGCATCTATGCACACACACACACACACACACACACACGCATGCATACACACACACACACACACACACACACACACACACACGTTTCTTAGGGTTTCTTAGGTACAATGCCAGAAATATAAGGAACAAAGAGGAAAACAAGTTAAATTGGTGTTCTTAATCAAAATTTAAAACGTTTGTATTACAAAAGATAGCATCAGAAAAATAAAAATACAATCAACAGAATGAAGGAAAGTACTTAAGAGAGTAGACCCTGACATTTAATGCCAACACTCAGAAGTAGAGGCAGTCAGGTCTCTGTGAGGTCTAGGCCAGTCTGGTCTAATTTGTGAGACTTCATCTCAGTAGACTAGAATATAACAGGCTTACATCCAGAACATATAAAATGGGGTCACAACTGACAACTCAGAAGTTTAAAAAAAAAAAAAAGATTGAACAGAATGTCTCTCCAAAAAACAAAAAACAAAAAACAAACAAAACAAAAAAAAAAAAAACAGAAAAATGCATGAAAATATGTCTTTTGGGATCCACAAAGGAAAACGGCAAGGAGATGCTGTATCACACCTGCCATAATCAAACAGACAGAAAAGAGGTGTTGATAAGGGTGTGGAAAATTCAAAGCTCTCACACTGCTGGTGGGAATGGAAAACGTGTAGGCTAGCCACTTTGAAAACCAGCCTGGCAGATTCACAAATGGCTAAACATAGAGTTCCCATATGGCCCAGCTATTCATCCCACTCTTAGGTACACAACAACCAGAAGAATTGAAAACTTGTTTCACACAAAGCCTTGTCCATCACGTTAATACTGGTGAGAGCTCAAAAGCCAAAACTCAAATGAAGGAACCAAATTTGCTATATTACAGCAATGGAATGTGAGTCAGCAAATAAAAGAAACAAGGTAAGTGTGGGTAACCTTCAGAAGTCATTGTACTAGATAGGGGGAAAAATGCCTGCTATAAAAGATCACATATTGGGATCTAACTCCTCCATTGAGGACTTGTCTTAGTCAGGGTTTCTATTCCTGCACAAACATCATGACCAAGAAGCAAGTTGGGGAGGAAAGGGTTTATTCAGCTTACACTTCCATATCCCTGTTCATCACCAGAGGAAGTCAGGACTGGAACTCAAGCAGGTCAGGAAGCAGAAGCTGATGCAGAGGCCATGGAGGGATGTCACTTACTGACTTGCTTCCCCTGGCTTGCTCAGCCTGCTTTCTTATAGAACCCAGGTCTACCAGCCCAGGGATGGCTCCACCCACAATGGGCTGGGCCCTCCCACCTTGATCACTAGTTGATAAAATGCCTTACAGCTGGATCTCATGGAGGCATTTCCTCAACTGAGGCTCCTTTCTCTGTGATAACTCCAGCTGTGTCAAGTTGACACAAAACCAGTCAGTACACTGCTCTTCCAGAGGTCCAAGGTCCTGACACCTACATGGCAGTGCACAACCATCTTTAATGCTTGTCTCAGGGGATCTGACACCTTCTTCTGGCCCCTGTGGGCACTTCATGTATATGGCACACTTAGATACATTTTGGGCAAAACACTCATACAGATTTAAATGTGTGTGTGTATTTAAAATTTCATGTTAGGTGTCCAGAAAAGGCAACTTTAGAAAGCATTTGCTTGCTTGTACCTGAGTTAGTAAGATTAGGGACCAAGTACTGTGGGATTAGGCTTTCTTTTAGTGAGAACAAAACCATTCAAAATCAGGTCGTGGTGACCATTGCAGCAAGCAGAAGGATGGAAATGTGTTTAAGACAGTTTGAGTAATTAGGTGAATGATAAGATACGTCTGTATTATCTTAGAAAAGCAGTGTCTGGGTATTTTGTTAAAGGGAGGGGGGCTCTGGCTCTAATCATACATCACAACCAGCAAAAGAAATAGGTTGGGTAAATATTAATAACACATGATTCTGAGCTGTGCCCACTGACTCATATTTTAATCCAGGAATAATGAACTCTAATTACTGCTATTGTGTAGCTGAGGCTGATGTGTTTGGATAGATCTTTTTAAGCATAGAAATAGTTGTTCTGTAATCAGGTCAATAAAACAATTGCAGCTGGCAGATGGATGTGTCTCCTGTTCCACAGTGAGGTCATGTGCCCCCCTCACACCCCCCCCCCCAGCTTCACAAACCATAGGTGGAAAATGAAAGCTACTTAGAAGCATTTCTATGTATTGAGCTCTAGGGATACAATGCATTAGACGCATAAATTTCCACTGTGTTGTTTGCCAAATTCCTTCTGGTAATGAAACGCCATTCACTTAACATATCTTGTTTTTGTTTGAGGTTTGTGTATGAATGTGTGCAATGGGGGAGAGAAGGGAGACAGCATAGGTGTAGACTGGAGGATAACCTTGGGTGTAATCCTCATCTACATCATTGAAGAGAGTGTCCTCATTGGCCCAGAGATCGCCAATTAGGCTACACGACTCAGACTATTATTGAACTCCTGGGTTTAAGTGATTGTCCTGCCTCAGCCCCCCAATTATCTGTGACTATATATTTACATATGTGCCTGGATACTTTACAGTTTTTAAATAGACATGATACCCCGTGGTTATTTTGCTATTTAAGGTAGAGAAATTATTCCTTAATTTTATTTTATTTTTGTTTTTTGTTTTCATTTTTATTGGATATTCTCTGTATTTACATTTCAAATGTTATTCCCTTTCCCCCACTCCCATCACCCCTCCCTCTTCCCTTGCCTCCATGAAGGTGCTCCATCTCCCAACCACCCTCTCCCACCTCAGCACCTTGGCATTCCCCTACACTGGGAAAATGAGCCCTCTCTGGACCAAGGGCCTCTCTCCCATTGATGTCAGACAATGCTTTCCTCTGCTGCATATGCAACTGGAGCCATGTGGAGGGTGTAACTAGCCACTGCCAGTGATGCAAGTCTGTGGTCAGAGGAGATTAAAGAAAGGCTCTGTCTCAAAATCCCTAAATGGGAACCAACAAGATGGCTCAGCAGGTAAAGGCACTTGACACCTGGCCTGCTGATCTGAGTTCAAATCCTAGGACCCACATAATAGAGAGAACCAGTTCAAACATGGTGTCTTCTGACCTCCAAGAGGGCACCATGGTATGCATGCATGCACATACCTAAATAAATAAACGTTATAAAAATTGTTTTTAACCAAATGGAAAAAGAGAAAAATGGGGAACTGGCAAGATGTCTTAGCAGATAAGCCCTTGTTGCTCTTATAGAACACCCACATGACAGTTTACAGCTGTAACTCCAGTTCCAAGGGATCCAATGCCCTCTTCTGACCTCCACAGGTACCAGGCATTCATCTGTTGTACATATATGTATGCAGACAAAACAGTTTTACACATACAGTAAATATTTAAACATTTTAAGGGAATCCAACTTTGCATATTTTGACTTTAGAAGGATGTAATATATTCAAATGAAAGTATAAGTATATGCATGTGCACAGCATATTTCCATGATTTTTGTATATAGGAACACATGTGCATTCATATATGTTTATTATATATCAGTGCATATATTATGCCTATATATGTGTATCAATGCATGCATATGAAGGGCAAATGCCAACATATATATACATATATACATATACACAAATACTTTCATTTAAATATATATTGAAAATATATTCTTCTCTCGTACAATATATTTCTTCAATAATTACCCCTCCTTCCACTCTTCTCAACTCCTTCTTACCTCCCCTCTTTCTCAGATCCACACTTCTTCTGTTTCCCTTCAAAGAAGAGCAGCCTCCAAGAGACAACAACCAAATGCAAAATATTTACATCCTAAATTCAACCTACTGCAAGTCAAATCTATCTTCCCTGTCCTCTTTAGACTCTCTACCTTCCCTTTTACATGTAAACTGATGTGTGTGTGTGTGTGTGTGTGTGTGTGTGTGTGTGTGTGTGTGTGTGTACATACATATATGTAGCTATTTGGTAAATACAGAATAGAGTTTAGAAAAAAATCTTCTCCTCAAATTTAGAGTGGTGGCTTTAGGGTCAGGAAGAATTGTTTGACTCTATAAGAAAAAGTGACTTTGTGTGTTTCACACATTCATAGATGAACCCTAGGGAAAATAAAGACGGTTGTCCAACTAGGGAAGACGGCTATGGGTTGGTGGATCAGGATTGCCTCTCCCTGGGTAGTTGCACCAGGTTTATCTCAGCTAGAAGTAGGAGCCCAAGAGCATCATCTGAGTATCTGTCAATGTTGGGGAGGTGGCTGGTTTGGTCTTTGATGTTTAAATTGTCTCTACTCTAAGCTAGGCAACAGATAAAGAGCAAGGACTGTCCCATAGAGAGGTTACAGAAGTCATTAGACCCTCACCTGAGATTCCAGCCTTCCCCTCATGTGCCTCCCAGCCATTTATTTATATGGGGTTTGCCCCAAATATGTGTGTCCTCGTGGTCTCTGGATATGTTAGAGTATATAATGTTAGCTCAGCTATGCAGCAATGAGGAAGTCTCCCTGTTTGGTTGAAAATCTCTGGTTGTGCAGCTGCTTTGAGGTGACTAATGTTCCTGTAAGTAACACCTCACACATCCTCAATAAGTATGCCCAATGAACGAGGTGGTTCCCCAAGCTAACCGATGATGCAACTGTGCTTTCAGTCGCTGAGCACCTGGAGCCTAGTGGTTTTAAGCTGTCATTAAAGGTTCAGAGCCCTTTAAAGAATTCCTTCTGAGTCACATAAATCTCCGTGTTTCCTTTTTAAGTTGAGGATCCGTGTTTGAGAGAATTAGTATTTCACGGCATGGTCCTAGAAATGTACTTGATTGTGTGTGTGGAGGGAGAGGGGGTGCCTAAACGTACACATGTGCGGACTGTTCATACCCAAGTGCAGAGGCTAGAAAGAAGAAATCAAGTTTATTACTCTTGGTCATATTCCTTTGAAACAAGGTCTCTTACTGACCCTAAAGCCCACCACAGCACTGGTGGGACAGCCCTCCCTGGCTTTTGTGCTCGGGTTCTGTATTCTGAACTCAGGTCCTCATGCGGCAAGCCCTCTGACTCACTGTAGGATCTCCCCGGCTCCTCAATTGACATTTTTTATGACCTTTCAAATGGGTTGGGTCCGGTTGTGTTTGAGAAGCCTCCATAGGGGAAAGTGGGCATGAAATGATTGCAGGCGTCCCACAGGCAAAGCCTACGTTAACACAGCCATGTTGCTTTCTGTTACAGTCCCCCTCATTATTCATGGAGATGGGAAACAAGGAAATAAATGTGACAGGGGTGTCCCCTCAGAGCAGTTCCCTTTATTTACAATTAGTGGATTTCTTCTTTCTGTCCATTCTTCTGGGCAGAAGATGCTATGCTCTGTAACAGGATTGTGAAGGAAGGGCTGTAGGTTTATAATTACTCCTTTTTAATCAAAGAATTGAATTGCAGTTTAATAACAAGAGTGAAGCCATTCATTACCTAGTGGCCGAATACATACTTTCTAATAAGTTCCTAAGCCATTTGAGAGGAGGCTTTCGTGAAGAAAATTGAAAACCACACAAACAGCTTTGAGGGAGTGCAGATCATTGAATTTCACACACTGTAGCTAAGAGCTGCCTGGTGGTTCCCCTCCCCCCCAATCCCCAGCCCTTGGTTTTTAAAAAAAGCAGAAGCTTAAAAGCCTCTTTTGTGTGAGGGGGTGGGGGTGGGGGATATGCTAATTGGTGGCACATTTCCCATCAGTCTTTTTTAGTCCTGTCATAGCTGAGATATGAATGATGATGGAGAAGAGAGGGCAGCATTCCGAGGGTTTGGATGCCCCTTATTGTACCCGGGAGAAAGGAGATGAATAGGGTAGCAGCTCCAGTCACCCATGAAACCCCTCAGGTCTACAGACTGCCCAGCGCCCGGTGGGCTCTCATTACTATGTTTGGCCCTCCTTCCCCAGATGGCTGCCTCTTGTTATCTTTGCTCCGTGGCATCATCCTCTAGGGGACTGTCCAACTTCCTTCAAGACAGACTGTGCTTCAAATGAATAAACAAGCCAGGATGTGGGGGATGGGAGGGAGGCCAGTGTTTAGCTTCCACACCCTAGGCAAGGCATCACCAAAGGGAAAAAGAAAAGAAGGAATCCGTGTTTTGAAAGGACACCACAGACCTAATGATACTATGGCAACTTAGGCCTTCAAAAACTCAGTTTGCCATTGTTTAATAGTGTGAGTGATATTTATTTTCATTATCAATTTATGCAGTTTTCTCACCAGATAATAATAGATAGAGAGATAGATAAATATATAGACAGACAAACAGACAAATAACATGCATACATACATACATAGATCAATTTTGTATCCTATACATTCACTTTTATTGTTTTATTTGTTTATTTTGAGACAGAGTCTGGCTATGTAGCCCCAGCTCGCATGGAACGCACTATGTACACCAAGCTGGCCTCAAATTCATGGGCAATCCTCCTGCCTCTGCTTCACCAGTGGTAAAGATTGCAGGTATGTCCCATAACATCTGGCTTAGATTTTTATTTTATTTTTATAATTTTACCAGGATTCTGCAAAGTAAGACAACAGAATTAGGTCTGGAGATTCATACTCCACAATAGAAAACAAACATGTTTTCCTTCCAGCTCAGAGTGGTTGATTTTTATGCGTGAAAGTGCATTAATTTAATTCCTTGTGGGCACATTTTAGCTGGGCTGCTTTTTAAATGTGTAGATTGTTTTTTTTTTATATAACTGAAGAATAATGCATTCATTAGGCAAGCAGCCATTAAAATAGGCAAAAGCGCCTTTAAACTGAAATTCCACATGATTCATTGGAGGCAGTTTATATATTTGTTGTGTGTACTTGTGACATATTCTATGTAGGTCACAAATGTTAGGTAAATTTTGAGTTTGTTTTGGTAAATATTGATGGAAGTATGCTTTATGTGTGAAACAAAAATAGAGGCTTATAATCTTTATTGCAGTAGCTGTTAATATTATTCTTTTAAAATGAGTGTTGGAGAGATGGCTCAGCTACTAAGAAAATATACTACTGTTCTTCCAGAGGACCCAAGTTTGGTTCTTGACATCCATGTTGGGTAGGTCTTAAACATTTATAATTCCAGCTCCAGATAATTTGATGCCCTCTTTTGGGCTCCAGACACAGCACCCCACAACACACAATTACACATAATTAAAAATAGTTATTTTTAATGTACTGCACTTGACTGCGTCTTTTGTTTCCTTGTGTTATACGTTCTAAATAGCTAAAAGCGCAATAACGTTGCATAGTGACTGTTTAGTTATCTTAGTTTTTAGAAGTAAACTTGTTCTCCCAACAAAGGAATTGCTTATCCATGAGTTTCTCAGACTATAGCCCTTCTTTGATCAACACACATAAATTTTGTGCATTTATGCCCACAAAATTTCATAGGTAGAAATAAGGATCAGAACTTGTTCACAGCTCCACACTTCACACTACAAAGACACAGCTCATTTATCTCATGCATATAGGTGTTAATTGGTTGAGACTATAGATTTGTTGGGATTTTTTTTCCTTTAAATTAAGTCTGAGTCTTCTGTTTGGTGGTGTGTTTACTGGCATGGTGAGCATGCTTTAGCATTTCAACTGACAGCCTGTGAACAACAATTGTTTTTCTTAAATGGTTGAAATCGTAGCAGCTCAAGGAAATTGAAGTGGAATAAAAGCAAGTTACAGATACAAAACACCAGCAGCCGGTGTGTGTGTGTGTGTGTGTGTGTGTGTGAGAGAGAGAGAGAGAGAGAGAGAGACAGAGAGAGAGAGAGACAGAGAGACAGAGAGAGACAGACAGAGAGAGACAGAGAGAGAGAGAGAGAGAAACAGAGAGAGAGAGAGAGAGAGAGAGAGAGAGAGAGAGAGAGAAGAGACAGACAGACCGAGAAAGAGAGGGCCATGTTTAAGAGCCACATTAATCTAAGTATCATCTTGCATTTGTTTCTGAATCAGCTTTGGCACGGCCCTATGCTACTGCTCTGTTCAGATCTCAGTAGTTAGGTTGTGCTGGCACAGGGGTATACTCTCAGTGCTCAGAAGACGGAGGTAGGAGAGATTCCTTCAAATGCAAGGTCAGACTGATCATATGGCACATTCCAGCTTAGCCAGGGTTATGTAGGGAGACAAATAATAAAATAAAAATAAAAATGAAAAAATAAATGCAATGAAATTATAAGCATTTATTTCTGTGGAGCAATTTCTGACTTTTATGAGATGTATTAAGTATGATGATAACAGGTGTGAAAGTCATCTAATTTTCTTTTGATATTTTCACTAGCACTAGCAGAAATTAGTGGAAAAGAAGTTACATTGTCACAACTAATGAAAAATATATAGTTCATGTGTTGACTGATCTGCCCTTGGATGTGAATATGAATTATCCAGAGAAATCTGTGAAACTGGCAAAGAGGGTACACAGCAAGTCCTCTACTACCATTCTTGTTTAATACAAACAGGGTGCCTAAATGTCCACTTAGAGGTAAAATTCATTAAAGGGGTTTTAATCATCAGAATACATATCTGGAATGCCAGGCCTTAGAGGGCTGAGAGGTGGGATTGTCACAAAACTGAAGACCAGCTTGGGTTGTATAGTGAGATCGTGTTTCATAAAACCCAAAACAAAGAAAAAAGAAAACACCTTAAATTCACTAAATATATTTTAAGTTCATTTTCCAGAACAGTGTTGCGTTAATTACTCCTCTCTCTATCAATCCTTAGGATCCGGTGCTTAAAAAAAAAAAAAAAATAATAATAGTGGGGCTTCAAACTCTTCTTTGGGTCTAGGATTTGAAGAATAGCCCAAATCAAGAATTTGCCTTTGGTTCCATTAGACCAAATATCAGTGTCGCTTCTTGGGCTGTATAATTACAACAGCTTAGATTCTTTGAGTACTTTATTATTTTTAAGTGCTTAGAGGTACTTCATATTCTCCTAAATCAGACATTCTCAGCTATGAGTATGTTAACCCCTGTGTGCTTAAGTAAAGCTATTAGACTTCCTAATCATTTGTTATACAGAAGGGTATGCAAAGGTGCCTACTGGCACGTTCTTCAACTTATGCATTCATTCTGCTCATATTCCACTTGCACTTGGCTTTGGTTTTCCTGAGTGGGAAGAAATAAGCAGGCTCTCAGCTTGGGAGCTGAGACTTATCCATAATCCAAGTTTGTCCTCTGAGAGTAGGAGGAGCAGGTGACCATTATCCATCCATTATGCTCTGGTGGAGATAGGTTGACGAGTTTGGTCCTAGCACTTATTGCCTTTGTTAAAAAGCATTTCATACCCATTTCTGGTCCCACGTATTCATCACAGCAACCGCTTCTCATGGAGGGTTCCTTGGTCCACTTGATAACCTGTGGTGCACATTTGTTCACTCAATCCTATGATATGCTTTACCAGAAGAGTTTATTTAAAAGATAAATTGGCCAGCCGTAGTGGTGCATGTCTTTAATCCCAGCACTCAGGAGGCAAAAGAAGGTGGATCTCTGTGAGTTTGAAGCCAGCCTGGTAAATATAGTGAGTTTCAGGACAGCCAGGGCTATACTGTGAGACCCTGTCTTGAAAACAACAACAACAAAAAAAAAAAAAAAAACCAACCAAAAATAAAAGCTAAGTTAACATTGTGGAGTATTGATTTCCAGAGATATATGCTGTCTTTTCTACTATGTGCTGCTTTGACCTAACAGGATCTTAATTTTGAGAAGTATTTTGTAGAAATATACAAAACCTGTTTTGTGCAAAGATGTATGTTATGGGAAGAATTATCTTTACTGGCACATACCTTATAGATTTGGTATTTGTGCTTCATTATAAGAGAATATTTGCAAACTACGAATCAGATAAAAGCAAGGGCATTTGGGCTGGGGTCAACACGTATCCTTATCTCAAAAGAACCTTTGATATCAAGGTCTTGAACTCCTTTCTTTAGAGACATGGTCTTATGTATCCCATCTCAATCCTGTCTTGTCCTGATAACAGACTGAGAAAGGAGAGAAGCAGCTCTTACATTTTCTTTCGTGTTTTGGAATTCTTTGTACATCATATTTGTTTACAATAAGGTCAGAAGAATTAAACAAAATTTATCTGGTTTTCAATGAGGACATTCTAGATTGATTCCTGTGTCTTCTTTCACATGAGTAAATGGTAAAATGAAGGTTTATAGCTGCCCTGCCTTCTCAAGGCTGTGGGTAGCTCTCCCATGTCCATGGCATGGATCAAGTGCAGAGTAGACACCGTACTCTCTGGGCTGACAGCTACCACCTACTAGCCACTGTGAATGAACATTCACCCATTCTGATTACACTGCAATTTATCACTGAGTGATGCTGCCAGCATCAAGCATCCCTCCCCAAACATGGGATGATATTTTGCCAAATGCTTTG
The DNA here is from genome assembly GCF_963924665.1 of Micromys minutus. Taxonomy (NCBI): domain Eukaryota; kingdom Metazoa; phylum Chordata; class Mammalia; order Rodentia; family Muridae; genus Micromys; species Micromys minutus. The sequence continues at coordinate 24,448,627 of NC_137970.1, read as the reverse complement.
AAGTCAATACAGTTGTTAGCATCTTCCTGATCTCATAATCCCATAGCTATAAATTTGGAGATTGACAACTCACTAGGTGAGACCTCACAGGTAGGGCTCGCTGTAGAACTTTCAGAGCTCAATGCAAACTGAAAATGTGGTCTGTTTGTTTGAACGTGCTGGAAATGGCAGCTCAGTTAGTAGACTGCTTGCCTGGCATTGTACAAAGCCATAGGTTTGATTCCTCGAATTGCATAAATTATGTGTGGTGGTGCATACCTGCAATCACAGCATACCAGGGTGGGATACATAAGACCTTGTCTCTAAAGAAAGGAGTTTGATATCAAGACCTTGATATCAAAGGTTTTTTGAGATAAGGATACTTGTTGCATGCTCATGAAGGTAGCTATGTTTATGTGCTCTCTGACATAAAGAAATTCAGTTGTTTCCAAAAAAATGAAACTAGAAGCAAAGCTAATTTTATCTCAGCTACTCAGGTATTAACAATCACCCCCATCCCCCATCAACTTCCAGAAACAGATTCCATCCATCTCTTCCAGAGTAAGTACCCTTAGAAATATGGCTTCTGGGATCTTGTGGCTTTATTCATACCGCCTCTGCTTATTTATGAAGTATTGTATCCTTGGGCATCTTCTTCAGGGTACCATCCTTGGGAATGGTTGGGGGTGGGGGAGTTAGGACAAATTCATAGGATAAGGTCATAGAGGGGTCTAGAGGAAGTAGAAATTGAGGACAGAAGTGCCTTAGAAATCTAATCAAGCTAGACAAAAGTATAGAAGTGAAGCCAGGCATAATGGCTCACGCCTGTAATCTCAACGCTCAAAAAGCTAAAGCAGGATGATTGTTATGGGTTCCAGGTCATCTCAGACTATAGAACAATAGTCTGTCTCAGAATTTAAAACCTAAATTGAAAAGTATATGGGGGCACTCAAGGACAGGGAAAGACGTAGTAGGATATGCAGTCACCCACTAGTCCTTTCTTGGCTTCACTCTTTATGGGACTGTATGGCAGTAGTGGGAACATGAAAAGCTTCCAAACTAGAAATAGCATTTTGTCAGTACAAAGTAGGAGGCATGTTGAGGCTTTGCAGCATCTTGATATGTTAACAATAGCCCAGTGGAGGATGCTCCAGCATGAGTTCTTCCCATAACTAATGAAGTCAAGGTTCATGCAAGGTCAGGTGACGTCAGCATGCTGGTCACTGGAGAGCTGAATAGAACAGATGGTGGATGAGGATGTGTCCATGAGAGTGTCAATCTGTCAGGGAGGTGAACATCTCTGGGTTCTACAGAGAGTAGGGGCAGGCAGAGTTGTCTGGATTACTATTTGGGAGAGAAAGTATAAGAGAGCTCTCTTTCTCTATTTCTTTGTCTCTCTTTGAGACAGTCTCAAGTATTCCAGTCTGTAGTTAAGGATGATCTTGAACTCTGCTCTTTCTGCCTCCACCTCCTAAGTGCCAGGATTACAGGGGTGCATACTATAGCTTCTTTATGAGGTACAGGGGATTGAATTTAGGCTTCATCTGTACTAAGTACTCTCTATTAACTGAGCTGCATTTCCAGCCCTAGTGAGATGCTTTGAAAAAGAATCACAGGTGCAGACCTGAGCTCTTGAAGTTAAGTGATTGGTGGTGCTGAGTGCCTTTTTGCAGAAGTTGTTGTTTAGCTTTGTGCCTTTCCATTCTAACAGCCTGGTTCCTGAACTCCCAGCATTGGTATCTGATAGCCAAGGCTCTGCTCAAACTCGGGCCATAGCCCAAGTCCCTTTGGTTCACTCTGCTTGGTGTTTCTGTCCAAGGAAGATGACAAGACCTGCTCTCAATAGTGTCCTGCAGCCAAGAGAGAGAGCCACACATTTCACAGGTGGTTCAGTAGAGACAGTGTTGAGCCCAGTCACTGCATTCTACATGTACCCAGAACCCTCATCTGGCCGAGTGTCTCTGGTACATATAGAAAGTCAGCCAGCTACAACTGTGTGATGCTTTCTGATTCCCAGGTGAGTATGAAATGAGCAATAGTGAGTGGGCCTGGGTGGGTCTGCCAGTCCAAGGAGAATGTGGGGGGGTCTATATGCCTTCTGAGAAAGCACCTTTCCCTAGACAGAAACTCATTAATTCTTACATTGACTCAATTCTGGGGAAAGTATGTGTTTGACTGCTGAGGTAACTCCTAGGGGGAAAAAACAGGGAAAAAAAAAAAGAATCCCTTGGTGCACCCGAGTTCTCAGAGAGGATACTAAAAGACACTATCTTTCTTCTTTTCAACTTGTAAGATATTTTACCATCTACATGTCTTGTGATTTGACGTCAAATAGTCTGTGTCTGACAAAGCTGGCCAAAGATACAGAGACATACCTGCTCTGGGTTGCCCTCCTTGGGCACACCCTACTGAAAGTTAGGGTTGTTCCAAGTGATCATTTATTTCCAAGTCGAATGGAAAGTTCATGGCTGTCTTCTAGTGGAGAACGTGGGCACTTATCAGTGAGAGAGATTGAAGGAGAGTTAAAATGACTTCTGAAAATGTAGATAGGGAGATCACCCAGGAAGCTACCTAAAGGAAAGGGGATTGGGGCTGAGTCAGAGCTGAGAAGGCTGTCACTGGGGTAGGGTTGTGACAGACTGTGGAAGCACTTTCTTAGCAGAGCACCCTGGGTTCTCCTACCTATAAAGTTGAGTGGCTCACTCTTAGAATACTCTACATCCTGGGATTTCTGGTGACATAAGAAGGAGCCACGACAAAGTAATGACTGGAATTCTAGGAGCTGCAGTGGCAGCCTAACAAAGTCTCTGAGGGTCTGCCCCTTGTTCATACTGATATGGTACATGTAGCCTAGATGTGTTAACAGGGGGCCTTCAGGAAGAGCCTGTTGGTGGTGTACAACTCTTAATGAGGAAATCCAAAATCCCTATGGAGTGTGATAATAAACAAAGGAGCGTCTTCTCATTAGATCAGCTGCCTGTCTCCTGATGCATGCCTTGTGTACACAGAAGCAGAAACTGTCTTTTATCAAAATCATTAGAAAGAGGGGCTGGAGAGATGGCTCAGCACTTAACAGTGCTTACTGTTCTTGGAGAGGACCTGGATTCAGTTCCCAGAACTCACATGGTGGCTCATAATCACTTATAAATGCAGTTCCAGGACGTTGGATTCACTTTTGACTTCCTGTACACATTCATGTGGCACATGTACATATATATAGACTAAACACTCACAAGCAAAACACTCACATGCAAAACACTCATATGCGAAACACTTATATGCAAAGCACTCATATGCATACCTTTTTTAAATAAAAAATTAAAGAAATAAAAATGGGGACAAAGAATGTATCTCAGTTTTTTGCTAGAGTGTTTGCCTAGCAGTCATTGGTCCCAGCCTCCCACTGGCCCTAGAGGTCCCAGAGCCACTGGGTGAAGACAAGAAGAAAGGCAAGCCAGAGAAATTGAAACGCTGCATTCGCACAGCAGAGGGTAGCAGCTGGGAGGACCCCAGCCTGCTGGAGTGGGATGCTGATGACTTCTGGGTCTTCTGCAGGGATCTGGGCAATGAGGTGAACGATGACATCTTGGCACGAGCCTTCAGCCGTTTCCCATCCTTCTGTAAGGCTAAGGTGATCTGTGACAAGCACACTGGCAAAACCAAGGGCTATGGCTTTGTCAGCTTCAAGGACCCCAGTGACTATGTGCACACCATGTGAGAGATGAATGGGAAGTGTGTGGGCTCACGCCCCATCAAGCTTCGAAAAAGCTTGTGGAAGAACCGGAACCTGGATGTGGCCCGGAAGAAGCAGAAGGAAAAGAAAAGTTGGGCCTCAGACAGGGTCAATGGCTAGGCACCCGCTCCCACCCTGCTGTGCGCTGTGTCTGTGGGAACCCCCAGCTGTCCACTCACCTGTCCCATAACCAGTTTCAATAAATTACCTTCGTTTCCAAAAAAACAAAACCTACAACAAAAGACAAATTATCTGATTCCCGATTTTTTTTTCATTTGTTAAGTATGACTGTTGTATTAGAATCCAATCCCCGGTGTAACAGTATTTAGTAAAAGCTCTCTTTCCCTCTCCTTCCCTCCCCCTCCTTCTTCCTCCCCTCCCTCTCCTTCACCCTCTGGGGCCTCTGATAATCTAAAAATTTAAGGTCAACTAATATTTTCAAGCAATCCAGACTTGGGGCAAGCTGCCTGTCTTAATAAGGCCAAGATCACCACCCTTCTACTACATCATCTCCTAGGAGTGGTTATGTCTCTTAAGATTGGAACATGGATGCCATCAGGAAATGGATGTATATACCCTTTTCCACGCAGGACAGGCTGTACCAGTAACCTGCCAGACACCACCATGCCTTTTGAATGTTTTGAGTCTTGGATTTGGATAGACACCTGTTTTCCTCTAGCTCCTCTGTCATTACTTCCGTGTTAGGAGGGTGTTCCAGCTTGTCCCCTGTAGCTGGTGCCTATCTCTGGCCTCTTGAATCTTTGCCACTCATCCATCTCCATTTATGTCTTAATCTCCTTCAATCCCAGATGCCTTTGCAGGATCCAATATTTGATGGACTCACTCTTGGCTGTGGTTTTCTCCCTTATCTGCTACATCTTTCTTTTGCCTTATCTCACTACACTTCTGTAGTATGGCCCATCCTTTCCTCCTCTTCCTCACTTTCCCCATCCTCCCGTGATCCTTCTAAAAACTGGTTCTTCTAGTCTCTGTGATTCCACTGGAAAGGAAATAGGAATTGTCTCTTTCGGTGATCATTGCTACATTCTCCCTATCTGACTGCTTTCACTATGTCACATCCCCAGCGTCTCAAAACTCTCTCCTCTGTTACAGGCCCTTGGCCTCCTTTGAGGGACTTCTACCAAGGCTGCCATGCAAGGTGGTCCATGCATGGTATTCTCTGAGCTTTCTGCTCTAGGATAACACCCACACCCACTGGGATTTATTCCTCCTTGCTGCTAGCACCCAATTCTTCACTTCCGAATTCTGCCTAGACTGAGTGAGCAATTGTAGAAGCATAGCTCACGTGGCTTCCAAACGTGATCGTCTTTCTCAGTCTCCCTCAGCTGGTGGGGGTTGAATCATATATAGTAAAATCTTAGCTTCTAGTACCTGCGAAGGTACCATTACTTGGAAGTTGTCTCCGTAGATATAAGGAGGTGGGGGTGAGGCCTTAGTTGATTAGGTCAGGCCTGAGTCCAACTCAATCTATCGGCGTCCTTATGAAACACACAGAGACAACACCATATGGTGACATGGGTGGAGGTTGGACCACCATACCAAGCCAAGGACTGAACATTAAAGACCACTGATGGCTGCTGGAAGTTGACAGAGGCAAGAATGAATCTGCTTCATGGTCCCTTCAGAGAAAATGAACCCTTTCCTCACCCTGACTTTGGACATTTAGCTTCCAGAACTGTGAGAATAATTTCTGTTATTAAAAGCTATTGAGTTATTCTCCTTTTTCACAGTGGCCCTAGGAAACCAGTCTATCCCCTGATCTTCTTATGCTCCCTGTGGGCATCAGCACTACCTCCCCCATCTCTTGTCTTGATGCTCAGTTGGTCCTTTCTGCTGAGTATAGAGCTTCTGTCTTTTCCCTGTTGGATATGGTTTCCCTGACTTTTCTCCAATAGGTCCACCAAATTCCTCTCTTTGTATTCTCCCAAAAGTAGCTAATTGTATCCCAACTGTCTACATGCTTGCTACATGTTCAAACAACCTGGGGGAGGGGGGAGATTGTAAAGATTTCACACCACACAAGCTGATCACTACCCAGTTACAATGTGTGGGCAATTGGATGTATAGTTAAACCCTCCCATCTGACTCCAGGGCACAACCAGGTTTTAGAGCCATTGGCTAATAAGAGTATGTTCCAGCTACCATAGAAAACTAGGTTGAAGGCAATGGTTCTCAGCTGGAAGGGAGTTTCTTCCCTCATGCATCTGTGAGTGGAGGCCAGGAACATTCTCAAACGCCCACATGTCCTGGCCAGTGAAGAATGACCCCATGCTGAGTGTGGCATATGCTGACATTGTGCAACTGCAATCCAAGAGAGAGGAAGGAAGCCACAATACTCACACTGACTTTGAAATGCGTGTGGCCCACCCTACTTAAGAAAATGAACATGCCACTTCATGGCGCGGTGCCTCTGTGCTGAGCCCATTTCTCAGCTAGGAATGTGGAATGTGCCCCCGTTGCCCTTGTCGCTATCACATCAAGCCCTAGTCTGGGCCTACCAAACTTGTCACTCTCTGAACATTTGGTTCTGTGAATTGTTTCTTTGCTTGCTTGTTTGGGGAAGGGTACAGGGGAGCGGGGCACACCTCAGGCTGGCTGTTGCTAAACTCAACAATTGCTGTTTTGGCAGCTCCTGAATCCTCTAATGAGGTTACTGCCTGGAACTAAGTAAAAAGCTGATGAGGCTGGAAAGAAAGTCAGAAAAACCTCCTCTTGTGCTCATATTTGTGGACGTTAGCCAAGGAACTACTTGGGAACAACCTCGGCCATTAAAGACAACAACTATGAATGGTGGCTCACCCTTATAGAGATTCATCATTTTTATGGTATTAATAATTGAACCCAGGGCCTCTTGTATGCTAATCAAGCACTTTGCCACTGAGCTACATTTTCAACCAAAACTTCACAATTTAAAAATAATTTTACTCTATTTTATGTATACAGGTGTTTTGTCTGCTTGCATATCTGAGTGCCACATACATTCCTAGTGCTCTCAGAGGTCTGAAGAGGATGTCAGATCCTCTAGAACCGGAGTTACAAATGATCGTGAGCTGCCATGTAGGTGTTGGGAATCAAACTGAGGTCCTCTAGAAGAATAACCAGGGCTCTTTCTCTTAACTACAGAGTCTTTTATCTCCAGTCCTTAGCTTCACCATTTCTAAAGAGTATTCATAAACATCATCTGACTTGATCATTACTTTCAGTTCAATATAAGGTGTCATTTCTTGTAAACTATAGCAGATATACAGAAGATATGGAGGAAAGACATCAGGAAGGAAAATAATAATAAGTACTGAATCCACATGCATTTTCCAAAACTCACATTTCATGAAAAAATAGAAATTCAGTTATTTTAATTTATCTTTGAATGACATTGTTACTTCTTTAGTGTTCCATAGCACACATGTGAGGTCAGAGGTCAATCTTCTCTCACCACGTGGGATCCAGGGATCTAATTTAGATTTTCAAGGTTGGCAGCAGGTACAATTACCCACTGGACTAGTGTGCCAGCCCTCTTTTGATTTGTTTATGTGAGTGGGGTGGGGTGTGGTGTCACACTGGTAGCTGAGGCTGGCCAAGAACTCACTATATAGCACAGACTAGCCTCAAGGTCTTAGAAATCCTTCTGGCTAAAAACGACAAAAATTAGAAATTTTATTACCATGCAAGACAAAAGTTTTCCCAAACTGATAAAAAAAAGTTTTAATACAGTCTAGTTATGGATAAAAACCAATTCTTAACAGTCATATTCTGAATTCCTAGCACTATTCTGTTTTTCTAGTCTGTATTTCTTATTAGACAGCATTTCAACATCAGACATTGAGGAAGGATTATGGCAGAGTGTATTTCATGTAATATAAATGTTCTATGAGCCAAGAAGGTTTGTGGAGAAATTTGCACTTAGAATGAATTTGAAATAAAAAGTCTATTCCTGTCATTTTCATTTTTCTTTTGACTGCAATCATTTTGAGCTCTGCTCCTGAAACAAACAAAATGCCTAAAATATAATTCCAGAAAGTTGTGGAGGGGAGGCAGTGGGCAAATTTGTTTTATGATCATGTGGTTAGGCTAAGGATAGGGAGATGACTTTGTAGCTTGATGAATTTTCTTATGTTCATCCTGTGATATTGCTGGCAGGAAAGAGCACTCTGGTTAAGCAAGTTCGCTGTGACCCATTAGCCTGAGGACTACCTAGAGAAGGCACCATGACTTGCTGAAGGCCATACTGGTAGACATTAGCACTCGGGAAACTCTTCCAAGAATGTGCATGTTCGTTCACTGAGTTTACTGTGGTGCTCTAGCAGATAGATAGATGCACATGGTGATTGAAATGAGCTCTGCATGGGATGAAACTTCATTCTTTTAAGGCAGTACCAGCAATTCCACAGAGTTCAATGTAATACATCCATTTTCTGTCAACATCTCTTGTTCCTGCATCAGCTTTCAGAAGTGTCTTTACTATCTTAAAGCATAGGGCTCAAAGAAATAGTTTCAGCTCAGGGAGCCATTTCTTTTTCTGTTCAATATATATAGAGATGCATGCCCAAAAGTATTCTAAACATTTTTCTTTTGCTTTATCTTCTTCTTGACAGGTTCTCTATTGCTTCTTTCTATTCTTTCTGAATCATGTGGTTGATCATAAACATCTGTGAGATTTTGAAGCTGCTTATGAACTGGTACAATGATAATTTCCAAAAATCATGGTCCTAGCAGAAGTAAAGCTAGGAATAAGGTTAAAAATAATAAAGTGCTCACTTACCGATAAATTTTCTGAGTAAACCTAAAAGAAAATTTGTCCAGTTGCTTTGATTTGTCACTATATTATAGACAACAGTTGTTTAAGGAAATTTAGAATGCCTTTCATATTTTGCCTTTCATTGTATTAGTATTAAAATAATGCTCCTAACTAAGTTCAGTGGTGGGTACCTCACCATAGCCAGATCCTGTCTCTTATGTAAATAAACTAATTTGTCTAATAGAGCCAATGAAATTAGACTCCTCTGATGTTTCTAGAATTAAATGACTTTGTTAGACACTTTATAAAAAAACCCACTAACATAGTTAATCACAATTATACTTTAAAATTTTTAAATTATATTTATTTATTTCACTGTCAGTGAATCAATGTATATATGTAAAGGTCAGAGAATAACAATGAAGGTTGGTATTCTCCTATCATGTGAGTTCTGAGGATGAAGCTCAGATCATACTTGATAGCAAGAGCTATCTTAACAATGCAGAAGTAAAATTTTATACCTTTGTGTCTGAATGGACCTAAGTTGTTCTGATACAGCTTTAAAAAAATTGTTCCATTAAGGCATACTATAAGTTTTCCCATGGTGATAGTTCTCTCTCTCTCTCTCTCTCTCTCTCTCTCTCTCTCTCTCTCTCTCTCTCTCTCTCACACACACACACACACACACACACACACACACACACATACACACACACGTTTTTTTCCCCAGAGGTTGAAGTTTTAGGTGGTGTCTTCCCATTCCTTCACCAAGATACAATAAAATAGGCTGAAGCCATATTTCAGGGGAAAACTGGCTGTGGGCGTGGTCTTCAGGGACAACGGGTAAAGCAGAAAGTGAGATGGAAAATTAAAAGAAAGTGTTGAAGCAGGCCAAACTGGTTTTCAAAGTCTTTTCTTGTTTAACACAGCAGAAATGTTGAATATAAATGGGCGTGAGGTATTACCTAAAACCAAAGCATTAAAAGATCAGACTGGTAAAGGATTTTGATTTGGGATCTTCCCACACTGTTTTGAGGTATTGTGTAAAAATCCCATAAAACTTTGGAGAATGTTTTTTGGGAGAGGTGGTTTCCAATTTGTCTTTTAAAAAGTGTGTGTGTGTGTGTGTGTGTGTGTGTGTGGGTGGGTGGGTGTGAGGGGGGTAGGGAGGGAGAGAGAGAGAGAGAGAGAGAGAGAGAGAGAGAGAGAGAGAGAGAGAGAGAGAGAGAGAGAAAGAGAGAGAGGACAACTTGCAGAAATCTATTGTCTCTTTCTACCATATAGATCCTGGGAATGGAGCTCTAGTGGTTAGATTTGGCAGCAGAAAATTTTACCTGCTGAGCCGTTTTGCTGGCCCTCCAACACATCTTTAATGTTTACTCCCAACCTGGGTGTCAAGTAGACTATGTTGGCTCCAGGAATCCCTTATCCTGTGGCTATCTATAGTTATCCTTGTATATGACTTCAGTTTACAAAATTTTTTCAATAAGGACAATGAAGGTGAGTGAGCTAAATGCAGTTATTAAATGTTTATGAAATTGGTGATGCTTGAAGACTAAGCTCATAATCAAAGTAAAGATTTAAATAATGTGAGTTAAGAACATTGGTCTCAATTTGCAAAAGGGCTTGTGAAAACAGCCATCAGAATATTGGAATCCCTGTTGGCACAATAACCTTGAAGCTAGATGTTTAGAGTGCTGATAAAAAGTACCCTCTTGAGATTTTTGACTTCAGATTTCTAATGAATAATACTCTATGCAGATGTAATCACATCCTATCAAGAAAACTTGATTTTCATATTAGAAACCACCAAAATATCAGGTAGATATACTTTCAATATATTGTTGAATAAGCATGGGCCCCTTTTAGAAATTGTGTTTGAGCTAAGATTTTTCATATATTAATACAAAGAAGTAGAATCTAATGCTGAATTGCTGTCACCATTGTTAAATCTATTTATATTTTCTTCCTTCTTAAATACCTTTATTCTTTTGTCATTAGTATTTTTTTAAGTAAGCTTGTCTAGAGATTTTTGAAACAGAACTTTTTTGCTTTTAACAGAGCAAGGTACATCTTTTGAAGATACTTTACTAGGGCTGGGAATAAATAGAATAAACAAAACCAATTCCCCCAGAAAGGGGAAGCATAGGAAAACAGGCGTTCTCCTGAGAGATAACATATAGTGTGGTCTGACCAAGTCACGTGGTGGGAGGGGGCGCTTTTCTTTCTCCTCCACATCCCTTCCTCTGATGTCACACGTCTATTATTTCCTGGGAGAGTTAATTAGTATTCATTGGGTTGCAGTTGGCAAGAAGAAAAAAAGAGAGGGAAGGAGAGAGGGAGGGAGGGAGGGAGGAAGAGTGAGAGAGAGAGAGAGAGAGAGAGAGAGAGAGAGAGACAGAGAGAGGGGGGGGGAAGAGGGAAGGAGGGGGAGAGACAGCAAGGAGGAAGAGCTTGGTGGGGGAGCAAGAGCTTCCTGGGGTGCGCTGGGAGTGGGGGCACAGAGTGGCTGTTTTATAACTGGGATCCTCAGTGACGTATGGTCACCTGCTCCTTGGCAGCTGTCTTTATGGACCAGTAGGCAGAGCGAAATTGACGCTGACAAGACTTTTGCATCTTGGAAGGCACTGGAATCTACTGTAGTGAAGAACAGAGCCTCTCAATCAGGCGGGTGTAAATAAGAGAGACAGAGGGCAGTCCAAAAGAAAAGGAAGAGGAGGGGGAAAGTGTGTGTTGTGGGGAAGCAGAGAAAAGCATTTTTGGTGGATGGTATGAAGCCAGCCATGGAAACTGCAGCCGAGGAAAATACAGAACAAAGCCAAGAGAGAAAAGGTACCCAGCGCTCTGACAATAGCCTGTTTTAAAGCTTTTGACTGAGGGTTCTTGAAAAGGGTTAGCCAGGTTTTGTCTCTTGTAAAACGGCTCTAAAACAATCCCGTGGTGTGGTCTTATTTTGGGTGTTTTTTTTCTTTATCCTGGGGGCTAATGTTAAATTAATAGTGTAGCCTATCTTCTATTTCCGTTGCAAATATTTCTATGTAACATGGTATTTCATAGAAGGATGTTTGTAGTTTGTCACCTTGCGTTTCTGGATGGGGACTACCGTCTCTCTTTTTTGACTAAAATGATCATAACTTAAGTCCTGTGTTCTGCATGTATGTTCAGGGATTAGGAGACGCGGTGTTCTGTACTAAAAGCTAAAGAAGGACTAGACGAACATGCATGCTAAATATGCTTTGATTCCTATAATTCTGGAGTGATTTAGACATTCTCTATTTTTCTTATTCTAACATGATTGTTCTTTACATGTGTTCGACTATGATATGTAATAATCATTTATAATGGGAGCTTGAAAGGGACATCAGCTTTGTCCCCCAGCACCGATAGAATTGAAGAGATCTTTTGCTAATTAAGACTTAAATGATTTGGGGAAGAAAAAAAAAAAATCCGTCCAAGAGATCCATCCTTAAAGGAAGTCTCAGACCATGTCACAATTTTGATATTTAGATTTTGGGGGAATTATCGTTATTGCACCAAGAAAATGGCAGAAAAGAGACGCTATGCCTCTGAGGTTAAGTTTGGTACCCCATAGAAACAGCTCAGCTAGTGTTAGGTTAACAGCGTCTAGCTGCGCTGTAATTGATCTCTTCACTCTAAGATAGAAACCATCATAAAATGCACCAACATGTTTTATAACTGCACTGGTTCCGTTTTTTTTAAGTCATGCTAAGGTTCTTTCTCATGACTTTTACATGCAATGGCAGTCACTAAATAATAGTAACCCTTCAGCCACACTTTCTTTATTAATGTATGGATTTAGCCATATGAAATTGCTGCCGTCAAACATTTTAAATATGAAAAATATGTCTAATGTGTAGTTCAAACTTGACAGCACATTCAGGTAAAGGCTGCATATTTTTATAGAGAATTTTTTCTGCCTGTATTAACAGTCCATCCTAAACGGACCAATTTCGTTTTTAAAATGTGTTTTATAGAAGCATGATACAATCCACAGATTCGCCATTTAACCTCTTCTAAACAGACAATTCAGGACAAGTACATAGCAATTTAATTCGAAAGTTGGCACTTTAGTTCAATACCTATACAAAGTCTACCTCGCCCCTAACAAAAGACACTTTGTCTTTTCTTGCATGTGGTTTTTTTTCTCATCTTTTTTTTTTCTAATCTGTGTGAATGGTCAAATTGCAATAGGAGAGACTCTAGGGAATATTTATCAAGTTCTATTTCCGTCACAATTAGTATTAAGTTGATTGCATGTCTGATAATATACTAGTATCCTGGAAGCCACTTACCACAGATTATAGCATTTTTTTCTCCTAAAATGGATGATTTTTGCTTTATACATGCTTTTTTTTATTAATGTCGTGTTTGCCTGTAGCAGAGAAAACCACTGTGACTTCTGCAAGACCATGTAGGTCTGCAGAAATGTACATTTTGGTTTTCTCTCAAAAACAAAAGGCATACAATTTTTCCTACACAATTGTGTAGCTTATTCCTGTTTGGTCTCAGAGACTGCTGTTATTTTGCATTATTTACACATTTAATGGCTGGTCTACAGGTTGCCTCTGTAACTCCAGTATACAAAAAGTAGCTAGCTATTATTACAGAAGCAAAATTAGAAGCAAATACAATTTTTAGAGGAACTTTAAAGATGACCAGGATTCATACACACTAGTTGTCAAGTAATTTAAAAGGACAGGCTACTAAGCTAAGGTCACATGAATGATACATGCTTTGATAAGAATCTGGGCCAGAAAATTTACTCTCAAGTCTGCAGCAAGGACTGTGATTGCTGTGTGGACACCCCACCCACCCACCCAAAGCATTCTGGAAGGTGATGTATGTATGCATCTTGATTTGGATGACCAAGTTCATATTCTAGCTGCACAAAGTTCAAACTCCTACAAGTATCTTTGTCATTCCCTAGTTCACTGGCCCGTTGCCCTAAAACAGTAACCATCACTTCTGTATTCCTTCAGATGTAATGCTAAGTGTTAGTTCATCATCATTAACATTTACAAATTTAACATTATTATTTATAAAATGAATTGTGTGATTCTGGAACTTAAAGACTCTCCTCCTCTTCCTTCCCTTCTTCCTCTTCCTCTCCCCCTCCTCCTCTTTCTCCTCTTCCTTCCCCTCCCCCTCCTCCTCCTCTTCTACCTCCCCATCCTCCTCTGTTTCCTCTTCCTTCTCCTGCCCCTCATCCTCCTCTTCTACCTTCGTTTCCTCCTCTTCTTTCTTCCCCTCCTCTTTCTCCTCTTCCTTCTCCTCCTCCTCCTCCTCCTTCCCCTCGTCCTCTTCCTTTCCTTCCTCCTCTTCCAAGATGTTTTAGTTCCTAAATGTAATCCTCTCCATTTTTGTTGCTTCACAGAGGTTTGTATGCATGTATTCCCACTGGTTTTCAGTTGTCGATGGCAGAGGCAATGCCTGCCTGTTAATTAGGGGTATTGATGCTCAGTGGCTAGCACCCAACAGCTTGTGAATGAATAACTTTGGATAGTTATTACAGTGTCTATAAAGAATGCAAATTAAACTAAGATTTATAAATTGACCCCAGCTTTTCTGGTTAGTGTTTGTTCCCAGAGGGAGTTTACATAGGGCAACACAAGTGAGCTATTGCAATTCACTAGCTGCCACCAAGAGGTCTGTTCCTTTAGAAACTCAATCAGAATTGCTTTGTTCTTATTTCAGACAAAAAAAATGATCCAAATCTTAACAAAACGGAAAGTGTTTGTGGCTTTGCAGTGCTCTCATAGACTTACCCCGGAATGCTGCTGAGCAACCAGAATTCACACAAAGTGTTCAGGGATACACAGAGCTTGGGTGTTTAGGTGGTGGTGGTTAGGTTTGTTTTTGTTTGTTTGTTTGTTTGTTTGTTTTTGAATATTTTTGGAAAGCCAGTGGGTTTTCTCAGATGAGTATAGAAAATGCAAAATTATTACAAGTAACAGTTTTTTTTTTTTTTAAATGGGAGCGTAGAATGAAAGTGGCAGAACTGAGTAAACAGATTCAGCAGAGATGGAATTATCAAAGAAAATGAATAAGGCAATTAAAGGAAGTGGATGATGGCTCTGCTAATGAAAAGATGGAAAGCTGGGTTTCCATTTGTTTCTGTGGAGTATCACTTAGTGTCACTTGTGAAAACAGATGCGTCTGGAATTGCTGGCAGTATGTCATCGTGGGCTAGATGACAATTGAACCCCTAATAACTCTAAAGCTCTGTTATGGGGGGAGCAACAGAATCTGTGATGGAAATTATTTTTATTACATGTAGGAAATTGGAATCTACTAGAATAATCATAAGCAGGCGAGTTCAGTTCCTGTAAATCATTGCTGAAATCCATTCCAGGATCCAAGTATCAAATTAAGTTTCTAGCCATGTTGGAAGAGAGAAATGTGGTAAATTGGAAATAATGTTGACTGAAAATAAATTGGAGGACAAAGTCGGAATTCGAGATGAATTTGAATCGGTGCTTGTTTAGGAGGGGAAAAAGCACTTCTCTGGAACATGTAGCATGTTCCAATATTCTGAAGGATCCATGGCGCTCTTGCTGGCATTTACTAAGCTGCTTATATGAAGGTGACACAAGGAAAGTTTTAGATGCAGTTATTCTTTGTAAGAGCATCTGAAGTGACAGTGTCTGGGGAATAGGCTGTAACAAAAAGTGGATGGCCAGATGGTGGGGGACATATGTGGTAGGTACCACATGGCATCCTGTCATGGTTGGGGGAGAGGAGTTGTTTTTTTTTTTTGTTTTTTTTTTTTTTAAGAAAATTTAAATGTGAAGAATGATCTGAGCAAGTTGGTCTAGCTGTTCCGTTTCTGTTGTCAGTTCTATGAACAAACACACTGTTACAACCTGGCCATGTTATTAGACATTAAAAAAAAAAAAAAAAAAAAAAAAAAAAAAAAAAAAAAAAAAACGGAGGAACCCTTTTCTGAAAAATCAGACTTGTCTTCTTCGAAATTGAGCATCAGCCTCCACTGTGGCAGCAAGTTGTAAGCCTGTGTTTTTCTGGTCCTTGGAAATACAGGGTCAGCTGGGGGTGAGAGATCTTCCTTAGTGACACCGTTTCTTCGCCCTGCTGCTTCGGTGGACATCCAGCATCTGCATGATGTCTGCTCCCTTTCACTGGGACAGCTGATGAGTTGGATTATTCCAAAGACACCCTTTCCTTTTTGGCCCCCTTTAGACCAAACACACAGACACACAAGCTAATTGGCTAGGCAAAAGGGGTGGCCGCAGGATGGCAGAGGAATGGGACACACACTGGCTTTTGAGACAGGGAGGTTCCACTTTTTACAAGTGTGCTTTGTAACCTGCCATGTGTCAGTCACTTCTTCATTTAATAATATGCTCCTTTGAAATGTCCTCCCCCTTCCTCCATTTTGAGAAGGGATGCCATTCAGCCATCATTAGAAGTAGTATCATCATATGGGTTTTATCCAAATTATGCAGGTTGATGGCAAATAAACAATAGCAAGGACAGAGACTTTTGCTCTTCAGCCAGATCCAAGATACTTTTCTTCAGAGAGTGAATGAGTGAAAATAAAAGAATGCCTTGTTTTACAGGGTGATTTTATTAATTCCATTAACCACCTTGTATACAAAGCCCCACCTAGCGCTTGATACCAGGGCACAATGCACTTTTCCTATAAATGGCCAGGTGGAACATGTTTTACTCTCCCAGCCACTGATCTCTGCTGTGCCTACACACATCTACCATCCTAGCATGAAGAAACGGCCACACATGTATGTGCACAAGGGGCTGTGATGGTGTTCCAGTCAGATTTTATTTACCAAATGAGAAGAAGGTCTGCAGGCCTGTCCTGTACTCTGTTGGAACCTTAAGTCTCTCCCTTCACATTTTAGCTAATGGGTACTGATAGACTATGACAAACACAGCTTTGAAAGACCTT
This sequence comes from Micromys minutus, assembly GCF_963924665.1. NCBI lineage: Eukaryota > Metazoa > Chordata > Mammalia > Rodentia > Muridae > Micromys > Micromys minutus. The sequence goes on along the minus strand of NC_137970.1, from coordinate 24,432,214 downwards.
GTTCAGTGAATGTCATCCTTTTGCCAGCCATATTTATTATGTGGTTGTTCTGAGTAATAATTATTGAACACTGAAGAGCGTTCCAGCCACTTGTCCCCACATCATATTATCACAGGAAATGAGGGATGTGGAAGGAAGCCAAGGTATTCTTTTCCTTTTTCCTCCCAATTCCCATTATTTAGGTCATGTCCCTTTTGGGTGATGACCACTCACAGTTGTATGTGTCTCCATGAGCCACCACAGCCACTTTGCTTCTGTCATCACAGAGGGAGAGCATGTTGTCTGCTGTGTAAGGAATAGACCATTTCCTCATCCTTGCCCACGCTCAGAATTAGCAAGGTGTTTATCCCCTTTTACGTGTCTGGATCCTGTCCTTAGGATTAAAGTGTGTAGTCTGATGCTCTACATGCTGTAGATAACTCTGTGTTTAATGTCTCTGTTTAAGTTTGGCTCAAAAGTACAGCATAGAAGTAATTATCTTTCTCTCTCTTTTTCCCTCATACCTAAAGATTTACTGCTGGAGAAAGGCCAAAGGACTGGAGAAGAGCCATGTCGTTGTCTGGTCTCATCTCCAGATCTGCTGGTCTCATCAGAGTTTCACATTCTGGGAAGCATTTTGAGAAGGCATAGCTACCGTATTTTACTCTGAGAAAAGGGTCACAGTTAGCAGCCCAGAAAGACGGCACAGTGCTTATGAGCACTTGCTGCTCTTAAAGAAGACCAAGGTTTGGTTCCCAGTACCCACATTGTGATCTCTTCTGATATCTGTGGACTCTAACTTGGATATGGTGCATAAACATACACTCAGGCACACACATGTGCACACACATACACATACACATGGAGAGGAAGAAAAAAAAGAAATATTTAAAAATATATATATACTTGGGTAATTTGTGCAATTCCATTGTCTTTAATCAGTGGCCACTATCTGACTGCCCAGATATCTGCAGACATTCCCATCCACGTAAGGAGATAAGGACAGGGCATAAATAGACCTTCTGAACTGAAGCCAGTGTGTTATATGTAAACGTGGCAGTGCTCCATTCAGACTTCACTAAGAGGAAAGGCAGTGTGGTGGGAGTCCATAAGGCCCTAGTATGGTCCTTTGCTTTCAACAAAATACTCGATACAGCAATTTATTGAGCACCTATTAGTGGTAGTGGTATAGCACATGCATATTACACATGAGGTTCCTTCGAAAACACCCTCCCTATCCTCACAAAAAGGAAAGAAAAGAAAAAAAATCATATCACAAGAGATTGAACTGCTTAAAATCTTTTTACTTGAGGGATTAATATGAAGGGCTCACAGTCAGCTTTACCAAAAGAAGAACAGCATATACTGTGAGGTGACTTGACTGGTTCCTTGCACCAGACTGCCTGGGTTTCTTTCTGCCAGGGAATGTAGCATAACCTTTGTCTAAGAGAATGTGGGTTTTTTTTTAATATAATGATTTTTTGTTTATTTGTTTTTGATTTGGTTTGAGTGGTACCAGGGACCCATACATGATAGGCAAGTACTTTACCGTTTAGCTATATATATAACCTTTGCCCTGAAAATCAGAAGGCAAACAACTCATTCCAAGGGAGGCAGAGTTATGTTTTATAAACCCTGAATTAACAGGGGACCAGGACCATTTCTTTAGAAACCTCAGAAGTACTGCTCACTTCAACAGGGACTTTAGAACAGCTCTTACTGACTGTAACAATTTGAGAAAAGAGAAGATGGTACTTATTCCTCTAAGCCCCAGTGAAGATGATGCTCAGCTTTTGAAAGTGTGCCCTCTGGAGGCTGCTTTTTCCAGCTGCATCGCCAGACTTCACCTCCAGGCTTGGCAAGTGATGGGTCTCTTCTTGAATTCTAGTCTTCTGTCATCACGACTGAAGGATAATTTCCCAGAGTGGTTTTACTAGTGGGACAGCAGAGATTGTGCACACGACACTAAGGCTAGCACACTGTAAGCACTCCCTGAATAAGAGTTATCATCCTTATTGGCCACCCAAACAGAAGCAGTAAGAATAGCTTCATGGTACACTTCTGTTTTCACTTGAGAGCTTTTATTTACCCTTATTTACTTAAAGTTTTTGATGTGAGAAATTTAACCCAGGGTCTTACATTTGCTACACAATCTCTTCATCACAGTAGCGTGCACACAGAGAGAAAGAGAGAGGGAGAGGGAGAGGGAGAGGGAGAGGGAGAGGGAGAGGGAGAGAGAGAGAGAGAGAGAGAGAGAGAGAGAGAGAGAGAGAGAGAGAGAGAGAGAGAGCTCTTCTTTTTCCTCTGAATTAAGACATTTTTATCTGACCTTGAAGCCAGAAAGGGTCTTCACTAAAACACTACTACCCAGCATGTCCCAGTCACAAATGTCATGAGGGCTTTCAGAGACTGACAATTGGAAGTGGGGTATTTAAGGTGGGTTAAGGTTCACGGTGTACCTGGTGAGGATGGGCATTTCCTAGCTCCACAGTGTGGTTATTTATCTGGTCTTCAATGACTTGAGGTGCCACGTGGAAAATTAGAGCCTCATCTTCTGATGGAATCATTACCCATATCAATGCCAAAGGTATTTTTTTAATGCTTAAGTTTTTGTAGTGCCATAGAGTAAGTACATCACTGCTTCCTTCATTTTATGAAATTTATAGGCATGGGTGGCCCATAGTGACGTTTTTTAACTTTTTAAGAACCTCAGGGTTAGAATTCCATTAAGAGTTACTGGACGCCTATATACTGTGCCAATCAAATTGAAAAGTATTGTTGCTTCTCCAATCCCCTAAGAGGTGAGAAATCTATTACCAGATAGTGACCTGAGTCCGGGGGAGGCCATTTGTTGCCATTTGAGTAAGCAGTTTCTTCTCTATGACACACAGAAAGTTTACTGAAATGGGATTCAATTCCGAATATTCAAGACCATATAATGTCCGGATTTGAATATGAAATGACCAAGACCATGTCAGGTGTCCATGGGAAGATGGGAGCAATCATTCTGAACTCAACAGGCCACAGAATAATTTACCAGAGTTCTAGAATGGAAACTGGGCACATGACAGAAAGTTAGTCGCTCTGCTCACCTTTGCTTGTGCAGCAGGCAATAATTACAGGTCTCTGAAAAGGGAACAAACCAAAAGAAGCACATTATGCGAGGCCACATTTTAATCATGAATAGTACCACCCCCAAATGAACATTTTAGAGTATGAGATAATACAGAAAATAGAAACGAAAAAAAAATATGTTGGTAATTTGTATAAACTCAAATTCAAAAATGGAGGACAAGAGTCCAAATGATTCTGAAATTTATCATGTTGAATTGATAGCTTGGTACTGAAGGGTCGCATTTTGATGGCATATTTTTTTAGCTCCCCGTTCTCCTTTACTACACGGTAAGAGAATACATAGAAATGCTGATTATAGACTCTTTGCTGAGATAGACACTGACTCTTTGCCACTGAAATTGGCAGTGAACAGCAGAGCTGAAATGGAAATTGGCAGGTACCACTGGATGTACCCAGGCTCAAAGAATCATCAGTACCGTCCTGTGCCAACCCTGGGGGACAGGGCTGGCCCCTTGAGCAGTCCAGGTAAATACCGCCGTGGGGTGAATCCCACAAGCCACTTGACTGTTATCTTGAATGGTATTGATAATGGCTCTTTTAGTTTGGTGATGTTTTATGTTTTGCTTGATGCATTCATTTGTTGACGTGGGTGTGGGTAGAACTGGCCCTTTCATAATTTTTAATCATTTCCATTTCTTCCTCCCCCTTTCCATTCCACCCCATCTTTCTCCACCTTCTTCCCCCCCTTCCCTTTCTTTCCTTAACCCACTTCTTTGTATCAAAGTGAACAGTGTGCAGTGAGCTATGCCCTTGGGTTAACCACAGACTTTCAGATGTCTAAATCAGTAATGGGGGAGGGGGTACGTAAATATCCACCACAGGGCCCAGGACTGGATCAGAGATTTTAAGGAGCCTCGCCGCTGAAAGTATTGAGTATGTCTACATATCTCTTCAATGGTACAGCGCTGTACCACCCTCCTTTAGTATCAACCTATGCCTTCAAGAAAGCAATGCCTGTAAAATTATGATCACATAGCTATGTATTGGGCAGGTAGGTCCTTTGAGTCCAGTTTCCATTTTCCTTGCTTGTGAAGAACACTCATCTCTGTGACCATTAAGGGCCTAGGTCTGAGCAAAATATATGTATGAGTCATTTGGCAGATTTGAGATGGAGAAGATGCTAAGCAGTATGTATCTCCCCACTGCCCAGCCTCAAATGTGTCTTAATGTTCTGCTCACTTAGCTCAGCATAAGATTGTCAAATAAACTCAACAGTAAGCTTAAAACATTGGTCTCATTTTGCCATTTCTCCCAACTGAGTTGTGTAGTTGTTCAGGGATCAACCAGAAACGGCAGTGGTAGGGGCTGGGGAGTGTCTCAGTGGAAAAGATGCTTGTTTCACAAGCGTGAAGACTAGAGTTCAAACCCTCAGTGCCCATGTAGAAGCAGATGACAGTGTTTATCTGTAACTCCAGCATAAGTGGCAGAGAGACAGGCGGATCATTGGAGCTCATAGACAATTGATGAGTTCTAGATTAAGTAAAAGGCCCCGTCTCAAAAGGGGGTATCAATAGAGGAAGATGCCCAGCATTAACCTTTAGTCTCCATATGTACATGCACACACACACACACACACACACACACACACACACACACACACACCTCTAAAAAGAACAAAAAAATCAATATGGTGAATAACACTAGATATACAGTAGAAAATATCCTGTTGAATGGCAGATCTACTCTTTTTCCTTTAAGACCTGAAATAGAACCATGAGGTTAATTACCATGAAATCTGACTTGGATTTAGTTCTGTGTCTTGGGTCGTGTACTCCATTATTCTACATAGGGCTGATAGTGAAGAAAGCCCTACACACTCTGGGCTACCTCCCAGACTCCAGACGTGGCATAAACCATGCCCAAACAAAGAGGGATCCTGATGTAATTTTTAAGAAGACAAAAAGGAGAGATTTGTGTTAGAATGGGCTAGGATGCAGTGGTAGGTGGTAGATTTTGATTGGGCATGTTGTTAGGTGAACTAAAGGAGGCTTTTGATTGTTAGACTTTGGTAGTCATCCTCAGAAACAAATCTGGCACAATAAAGTGTCCAAATAAAGAAATAGACCTTGATGGTTAGCTTTAAGTGTATGATCCATGGTTTTCATGGAAAGAAAAGGGGAAAGCACAAATCTTGCTAGCACCATGTTTGACAGACCTGCTAGGGTCCTTGCAGATCTGCTATTTGCTGCTGCTGCTGCTGCTGCTGCTGCGGGTGGTGGTGGTGGTGGTTCTCAACTCTTCTTGACAAAGTCATGTATCCCAGGTTGTCTGTGAACATCTGAAATTACAGGTGTATATCACCAGATTCAGTCTCTGTGGTGCTGGGGATTAAACCCAGAACCTCAAGTATGCTAGGCAAGCTTCTCCCAACAGAGCTACTGCCCTCTCCCATAGCTGCTTGTTCTGTGTATGCAAATAAGGTAAGCAAGAATGGATTGAGCACGCTTTAGCATAGAGCCTTCAAAGCATGTGGTGGTGAGGGGTGGGATCGTGGTTTAAAAATTGCTATTGCCATTCCCTGTGGTACAGCCATACAATGAATTCCTGTTCAACAGTGAAACAGAATGAGGTGCCATTACATACTGTGGCATAGATATACATTAAAGGTGGGAAGCTGTGTAAAAGAAGCCAGACATAGGAGCACAAGAGCTGTAAGACCCCATTTGTGTTGAGTTTCTAGAACTGGTGACTCCTTGGAGACAATCCTTAGAGAGTTGGTTGCCAGAGGCTCAGGGAAGCATCAAGCAGAGATTGACTACAGATGAGAACCAAGGATCTCTTGCGGTGATGAAACCGTTCTAAAGTTAGATTCTGGGGATGATTACACAACTCTAGATTAATTCAAAGCCATTGGATTGTTGGATTGTAACATTTAGAGTAGATGAGATCCTGGCACAGTGGGACTCACACCCATAACCCCAGTATTTGGGAGGCAGAACCAGGATGATTCCCATAAATTGGAATATAACTTGAGCTAGTGAAACATAGTAAGAATGTACATTTAAAAAGAAATTTTCTCATTTGTAAGTTCTACCTGAAAGTCATTTTTGGTTGTTTAACACACGCACACATATACCATCATCATCATCATCCCATTAAATATATACATAATCCAAGGCAGAAAGAGGAAGAGAGTATTGTTACTGGCTAGGAATCAGAAACTGCCACTTTTGAGACAGGATACTGTTTATATTAAGAATAAATGTTGGGGGGCTGGAGACATGGCTCAGTGGTTAAGAACACTGACTGCTCTTCCAGAGGTCCTGAGTTCAATTCTCAGCAACCACATGGTGGCTCACAACCATCTGTAATAAGATCTGATACCCTCTTCTGGTATGTCTGAAGACAGCTACAGTATACTTATATTTAATAAATAAATAAATATTTAATTAAAAAAGAATAAATGTTGGGGTTGGCAAGATTTCTCAGTGGGTAAATGCATTTGCTACCAAGCATGATAACCTAAGTTCAATACCTAGGACCCAAATGCTGGAAGGAGATCCTCCAACCATGGTGTGTGTGTTTATGTGTGTGTGCATGTGTGTGTAATAAATATACAATTATAAGTACATAAATAAATATAATAGAAATTAATGATACCAGTGCAGTTAGAAAACTAGAAAGAGCTTTGAGTCATTTTTGGACCCCAGGCACTAAGATGTGTGGTAAAGAATTAACACTGTCATCTTCCTAGAAGAAAACACAAGTCTGTCTGTGGCTCCAGGGGATGTCTCCAGGCATTAAGCAGTTTCATAGAAAAGCATTGGAGTAAGATGTGGATACTTTGCATCCGACAGCCGAGCCTCAGAATGAGGGACATTTGAAGCTGCAGTTGTGCCTGAGAAGAAAACGCAAACAACAACACAAACAAAACCAGTAATGCTTCACAGACTTTCCTAAAAGCAATTTGTTTGGGAGCCCCGAGGAACACGGGTTTTTGAAGGTGATGCAGCCTATCAACAAGGTCTGCCCAACAGCGCACACTCACCTTTCTTACGAGCCCAGCTCTGTTCTGGGAAACCTCATTGCACTGGCCATTCAGCTCAAGGTATAGCACCAAAGAATGTGAGTCCTTTCTGTCCTCCCTGCCCCAATTTAAAACTTAAATTTCAGGGGTTTTGAAATTCTAGGTGTAATGGAAGGTCCAGGCTGCCTATAGTACCTGAGTTGCTGGTGAGGTTACAAGGAAAGAATTCTGGGAACTATCGGGTTCTTGCCTGGGAAGAAGAAAGCCCTTGTACTCGATTTGAGCTTCAAATTTTAAAGAAGGATCTACTGAGATTCTGGAAAGTTTTATATGGACATATTGTTTGAACTTTTATATGAATTCACCTCAGTCCTTGGTCTCTCCAGCACCAAATGTATGTCTGAAGTCCCATTTGTATCTGGAACAATTTTACACCAACCCAGCACACACTGTAAACGATGGTAGATTTGATCACAGAGGGAGAGCTGACCTGGCCACGTCATTGTCTCCCCAGGTATTTTTTTCCACTCTAAAATCAACACAGTTGCTATCCTGTACTTAGATTTTAAACCAGATGGTGTGGTGGGAAAAAATAGAGAATTCCGTATGGCTTGTATATCTTCCCCCTCTCTCTCCCAATATAGTTCTCAGTTTCTTTCCACGGTGGCCCAGAAGGTGTTGATGCTGGCTGACCAGGAAGTCTTTGTCAAAGAAAACTGCCTCTCTTACCAGTCAGTATCAGAGACCACCTTACCCCAACTTCACTGTCCCTCACCAGAAGGGTCAAGGTTGGTTCGGTGTCTTTTTTTCCTTGATTCCCTCCAAAACACATAAGTTTCTTTTCACTGGAAGACTTGACGTTTACTCTGGTCATCGCATACCCTCACACCCCAGACAGGTTCTCATGTAGCCCAGTCTGAACCTGAACTCTCTATGTAGATGAGGATGACCTTGAACTTCTGGTCATCCTGCTTCCTCCTTCCAAGAGCTGTTACAGTTTAGTTTTGTTTCCTTTTATGTTCTTTTGAGACAGGGTCTTACCATGTACCCTTGGGTGTTCTGGAACTTACTATGGAGAATAGACTGGCCTGAAACTCTTAGAGCTCCACCTTCTTCTGCTTCCCAAGTGCTACTGTTCCTTACAGTCTCTCTTTCAAAACTTAAGGATGTATGGCCACTATGCTTTAGGGTCATATCTTCACACACTTGAAATTTATCTCAAGAGAGAAATCCCCTCCTTACGATTTGGACATGTACCAGGAACACGGGGCCTGTGGTGCGGGTTCTCCATCATTAGAGGGATAGTCATGTCATGTAGGTTCTGATAGCCCTTGCCACTCTGATCACAAGAGTCTACATTCAGCAGCAGCATTCTGAGTATGTAGAGTTCAAGTTGGGGAAGCTTTCAGTCTACAGTATCCTTCCATCCACTTGGGATTTTCTGATTCCAGAAAGGTAAATACACTGGGAGCACACTATAGTTCAGATTTATATTGTTAAGTCTTAGAATTCCTGGGTTCTTTCTTTTTTTTATTTTTATAAAATCTAGTCTACTGTAGAGTAACTATTTCACAGCTTACTTAGCAAAATATGATAATCAGCTATCTTATATATCCAGAAAACAATTCTGGTTTGTTTACAAACATTCCAATTTGGGGTTGCTCTTCTGCCAGTACATGAGTAGCGCAGCTTTGTGTCCCAGTGGCCCAGACGACTACCCATGGCAGCAGCTTACTTGGCCTCTTGCTCTTGTATATGCTCCTCAGCTCACAGTGGGCAAGCAAAGAAAGTGGGGAGGAGGAAAGAATCCATCAGCCCTGGATGCTGATCTGAAGCTGTTTGCCAGTAACAACAATGTTTAGGAACAAGGCTTGGATTATTCAAGAATTAGTGATTCTCAGTCTTGAAATTAATGAGGTCTGATCTCTTCTTTGCATTATTTTCAGCAATGACTACTTAATTTTGCCTTGGCATCTTTTGGCCCTCTTAGAGGTAAGTGGACATACCTTGGCCTGGCAGGCAAGAAGACATTGGCAGCTTGTATGGTCCCACCTCTTCAGGTTGTGCCCTTTTGGTCATCCCTGTTCACTTCCAAACAAAGCCGTATGCAGAGCCAGTGTCTGTGTCTGTGACAAGCTGATACTAAAAGCCAGTTAGATAGGTTGAGCCTTTCTCTGAAGTCATGCTTGGACTTCATCTATAAACTTGCACAGTGTTTTCCCGATGAAAGATGAAATGTCTCTCAGAAGGAGAAACAAGAGCTAAAACCCTTTTACATTCCTGTGTTTTGTGGTTGTTTCCTGCAGGTGATTAGTAGAAATTCCTACAGGTATTTGTGATACCACCCATTGTGCTTTAATCAGATTTTATGCAAACCAGCCACGCCCATTCACTTACAGATGACCTATGTTAACTTTCCTGTAAACCACCTTGTTTTGAGGTGGAAGGAGCATCAATGCAACAAAATACCTGATAAGTGCAGCTTAAGAATGGAAAGGTTTATTTGGGCTCATGGTTTGTAGGTGTGGACCAGTGAGTGATTCTCAACCTGTGGGTGTTGACCCCTTTGGGAGTAGAATGACCCTTTCACGATGGTCAATTATGACCATCGGAAAACACCCATATTTACATTATGATTCATAACAGCAGCCAAATTATAGTTGTGAGGTGCAATGGAAATAACTTTATGGTTAGTGGGTCAGCACAACATGAAGAACTGTGTGTATTTAAAGTGTCACGGCATTAGGATGCTAGAGACCCATGGTGTAGAGCGTCATGGTGCCCTGAGCCTTACAGGTGTAACAAGTGGTTTGAAACCTGTGCATTGCAACCGTTTGAGGATCACTCATGAGGGTCACTTAAGACCACTGGCAAACACAGATATTTGCATTATGCTTCATAACTAGCAAAATTACAGTTATGAAGCAGCTGGTCACATTGCATCCACAGTCAAGGATCAGATAAAGTTGAAAACAGATACTGCACACTTCCTCTCTTATATTCAGTTCAGAACCTTAGGCCACGGGATGGTGCCACACACACATAGGGTAGGCCTGCCTACCTCAGCTCTACCTCAGCTATCTCACAGACATGCCCAAAGGTTTGCCTCCTAGGTTTTAGATTTTGTGAAGTTGACAGTCAGGATTAGCGATCACCCTGCATTGATTTCAAAGGTTTAAGTCTTGGCTTCCTTGTGTACCAAGTATGATGCTTTGTCTGTCATGCCCGGGGATCACCATGTCCTCTTTAGTCCCTTCTTTGTTGCTCCCTTCCCAAAACAACCTTGGCTTTTCCTTCTCTCTGAATTTCTGTTTTTTTCTAGAATGGCCTTATGCAGATGGCTTCACATAAGTTCTCTTGCCCTTTCTTATTCGTTTTTTTAAAACTGGCATGTGTCACTGATTGCTTAATAGCTCTGTGGCTTTGTCTGATTTTTATCCTTCCTGCTTCCCTTGAAGACGCCCTGTCCCCTTTGAATAAAACTCAGAAAGACTGGTTCTGCCTCCGCCTACAGCTAAAGACTGTAGCTTGCGCCCACTCAGTTCCAGCCTACACACCAGTGCCAGATGAATCACATAGGCACATCCCCAATCATGTCACTCCCTGCACATAAACCTACCCCCTCTCCTGCTTGCAAATGAAGCACAGAGGCTCAAGATGGCTTGACTGCCTCCTACGGTTGAAGGAGGGCCCACCTGCTTTTCTTTCCCAACTTCTCCTAACTCTACACTGGTGTCCTTGAGAAACTCAGCTAAGCCTTGGCCTCCACACCATGTTAATTCAGCATTCTTTCCCCGATGCCTGTCATGGGAACAAGTGTGCTCTCCAAGGTCTATTTGTCTACACTCAGTCTATCCACAGACCTTTTTGGCTGTATCTCACACTAACCAAGGTCATCTGTCCTACCTCACTCCCCATCTCCCTATGCTGTCTCTTCTTATTCTAAAAGTTATATACTTGTATGTTGCCCCCTCCCCACCCCCTACAAGGATCAGTATTGGTAAGGGAACACCTGCAAGCCCTAGCACAGTGTGTCACACATAGCAGCAAATCAAGAGTCAAATGAATGGATCCAGGAAAGCAAAGATACTGACTTCCAAATGGTCAAGAGTGCTAAATGTTGGTAGACCCCAGACTCACTTTCCAAAGATCTTCCTGCTCTGAAAATCAGTATTAGTTGGACTTGGAGCTAGTTTTCTCTACTCAGGGTCAGTTTCTGCAATCCCCCGTTTCCCTATTTGACTAGGCAAAGTGTTTAAATGTGATCTTTAGGAAGTCCAAAGGCAGTCAGTCCTATAGGAATCAAAAGAAAGGGCTAACAAATGTCTATTTGAATTTGTTTATTCCCAGCCACGTAAGTGTCTTAACTTTTATATGGTCACCTGGCTTCCATGGATCACATATTTTACAAATGCTGGCAATTAATCTGTTTTAAGATTTTCATGGTATGCCACAGAACTGGAAGTTCTGTGTTAAGCAGGTTTTAGAACAAGCTTTTAAAGGGGTCTACTGAGAAATGATTCCTTATATGACATAGAAATAGCCTCAGCATTACATGGTGAACATTCATGTCTGGGTCTATAAGAGAGCCAAAAGGACTAGAAGATGAATTACCATGTGTCTGTTTAGCTCTTTAAAGGAAGCCTTCCTGCCATAAACTGACTTCATAGTACCTTATAGTGCTCGAAATTGGTAATTCTCAGACACTGGGATGTTAGGTCTCTTTATACTTGTAAAATTAGTGGCCCCACACAACAATATTGGTTATATATAAATACTTCATATAAGAAATTATAATTAATACTAAACTTTTGGTAGCAGAATGAAACCCAAGAGACTACCTTGAATATGTTAGGCCATTGTTCTACCATTTAGCTATATCCCCAGTTCAACTTACATATTAAAATAAGAATAAACCCATCTTGTATTAGCCTAAATAGCATCTTTTAAAAGATAAATACTTTCCAAATCAAAACAATACTTTAGTGAGAAGATTAAATACCATTTTTTATTTTTTAAAATCTTTATAATATGGTGCTTAATATGAGGCATCGGGATTCGGCCTCTGCCTCTGTATTCTTGACTTGTCCTACTTTAGTTGAGATATATAAAGAAAATTCCATCTATGAGGTTGGAGGAGATTTTTAGTGGCCTTTAAAACTAATTGTAAAATAAAAAAAAAAAATCTTTTCTGCTAATGGCAAGATTCAGCAAGTAGTAGTTTCATTTTTTGAAAAGATATTCTATTATACTTTGGGGGTGGTAGTCAGAGGACAACTCACAGAAGTTGCTTCTCTCCTTCCACCATGTGGGGACCAGGGATGAACTCAGGTCATCAAGCTTAGCAGCAAGCACTTTACCAACTAAGCTGCCCCAAGTAGTGGTCTCTTCAAGGCTGTTGGCAATGTAGAATCTGAAACCAGCTGATGGTTTTTTGGTACTCTGCGCTATTAAAACCTGTTGCTGTAACCTGGGTGTTGATTGGCTCTTACATTCAGAAATGATTTTGTAAAGTTACACACTGACTATTTGGAAAACACTAGCAGTGGGTGGGGACCTATGTCTGAATTCCCAATACTGACACATTTTACTAAGCTGCATAAAGTCCCATGTCTTTATGTCACTACCAAGACTTCATCAAGAAGGCATGAGAGCCAGGGAAGCTGTCAGTGTCACCGTGGCAGGTGCAAGTTTCCCCAAATTCACTGGCAACAGATGTCATCAGTTTTTTTTTTTTTTTTTTTTTTTTTTTTTTTTGAAATGACAAGCTGTTCACTTAGTTCATGACAGATTTTTTTTCTAAATGGCTATGTCTGAGTAACTATAGCCTGTCAGAGTTACTTTCTAGAAAAAAAAAAAAGTAGTGTTCCATGAGAAAAGGTGCTAGGTGGGCTTGCCACACAACGGAAGCAGAGCTTTGCGGAAGGCGATGGCCATCTGCCGATGTGTTCTGCATTTCCTCCGCTCTCATGACATGGGGTATTCAATGATGTAGTGTCAGGGACGTGATGTGATTAATATCCCATATATTAATATACGTGGCATTGCAGACGGGTGGATGTTCCCTTTGTACTGAGGATGCTTTGCCATGAAGCCAGCTCTGCAGTTCTTTCTCTTGCTTCAGCGCTTAGGGCCGAAGAATGCGGGCTGAAGAATGCGCTCACTGCACTTTCGAGCCCCTTCCCTGTGCTACAGCACCAGCACTTTGATTGTGAAAATGTCAGTACAGTGGCAAAAGTAAATAATGCCTTAGTGCTGTTAGAGCAACAGGCTTCCCGAAGGGACTTTTCAGTCTCCTGGGGCTAAACCAATCTCCTTTCAAAACCCTCCCTTCTACCTCCCTGGCTTAGAGAAGGCCTGGCAGACTTGCTTGCACTACAGAATCTTCTGGGAGCTGGTAAGAAAAAGCAGCAGCTTGGTCCTCTCCATGAATTTAAACAGACTGAGAGGCGTGCACGTATGTATACATGCATGCACAGGCACACACATACACACACACACTTGTAGAGGCCAGAGGATAATCTCAGCTGCCGTTCCCTTTTTAATTCAGCCTGAAGCTCTCCTATTAGGCTCTACTGGCTAGTCAGCAAGTCCCAGGGATCTATCTCTACCTCCTTAGCACTAAAATTACAAAACCTCACCTCGTAATTTTACGTGGGTTTGGAGGATTGAACTCTGGTTCTCATGGGTGAGCAGCAAGCACTTTCCTGGCTGAGCTCTCTAGCCCCTAGACAGAGTTCTGCATGGTCAAGTACATGAGGCACAGTTCTCCAGTGGAGCTCTGAAGGCTTTTCCTATAAAGGACATGATGTAATTTTCTGTGGACAGCTACTCTTCTGCCTTAGGAACTTGCCTATGTTCCTAGATGATAACAGAAATGAATGTGGGTGGCCATGTGCTAATAAAGCTTTATTTACAGATATACACAAGTTCGAATTTCATATACTTTCCATATGCCACAAAGTATTCTTTAAGCCTCCCTCCACCTGCTCCATTTAGACAAGATTGGCTTCATTTAAGGGTGGTCTGAACACAGAATAAAGGATAGCCCAAGTTGGCATTGAACTTGTAGGGGGAAAAACTTTTTGTTCATAACTATATGGAGAGCAAGCCAGATTTGCCTCCAAGGACCAATGTGTTGACCTGTATTCTGTATCCTTGGTTTTCCAATTTGAGCCTCCATTGAATTCACCAGGAAAGGTTACAGGCCTAAACAACAACCTCTCTAGTTTCCAAAGACTACCACTAATCAACTTAAAATTTCAATCTAATTGATCCAAGTCAGCGGAGTTTTGATATCAGAATTTTTAGGTATTTAAAACGTGATAAAGACCTTCTGTTCTAGCATGTTTTGTAAGTCGATGTTATTTTAAGCATTTCTTTAAAGAATAGAATTGGGAGGCTGAAGAAATGGCTCTATAATTAAGAACATATACTAATCTTACAAAGGATCCTAGTCCAGGTCCTAAGCACACACATCAGGCAGCCTTCAAGTACCTCTTACTCCAGCTCTGGAAACTCAATGTCTCTGGTCTCCAGAGTTCACATATCCACACAGAGACACACACAGAGGCATAATCCTTTAAAAAAAAAACTTACCTGGTGACAAAGTCAAATTCTAAGACCAGGGTTGAACACTGTAACCTCCTTAGCATCAAATGCTAAGGTACTTCTTTAGCACCATCATCTAAGCATTATTGAGCCTAAACTATCTCCAGACATTGTCCAGTGTCTCCTGAGGAGCCAGATGGCACTTGGTTGAAGACCACTAGCCTAAACAGTATTTGATTTTTTTGTTTATGCATCTCAGAAATTCTCCTCAAGAACTGTGAACTATATTGACATTTGTAGTAAGTCTTTGTTATGAGAAGCTGTCGTGCACACTGTAGGATATTTACAACATCCCTGGTCTGTACCCACTAGATGCTAGTAACATCCCTTACCCCAGCCATGACAACCAAAACTATCAATAAACTTTGCCAGAGGTCACCACGGGGCACAATCATTCCTTCTTGAGAATGCTACTTAGCATCTCCGGAGGGCTTCTGTGTACTGTTGTTTACTTTGGCTTCTCTTAAGTGGGATTCAAGCTGCTTCCATTTCCCTGTAGATAATACTCTGAGCATTGCAAAAACTCCCTTTTTAATTTTGGGGCTTGATAAAGGGGTAAGACATGCCCTGGGTAGAGGGGAGTATAGTGTATGCATTTGTGTGACATTCATTCCCTGGGGAAGAATCTGAGCCCTTGTTCCTGCTAGCCCTCCTTCTGAGCCAGCATTAAATCTGCAGCCAAGATCATGGATGACTTGGGCAAATCACTTGGCCATTATGAACTCACAGCCATGGCAACGGCCATCCCCAAGCCTGAGGACAAAAGGTGTTTTATTCTGTTGTTCTGCACAAAAGGTTCTAGGGATGCTGGGGACAAAATGGCCATTGACAGTTATAGGCATTGATGTGTACTTTTTATTCCCTACTATGTGGTTTATATTTAAACTGTCTTAGGCTAATACACACTGGAGCTTTTGTGTGACTCAAACCTAAAACTATCTTTACACAGAGACCAGCTAAATGAAGGCTTAAAATATTAGCTCAAAAGAAGTTTGGGAGTTTGGTGAGAGAGATTGAGAATTACTAGTAAACTATGTTTGAAACCCTGGCGTTGATTAATTTTTAATTTGATTTAAGATCACAGTAATAAGAAAGGGGGGGGGAGAAGAGGGAGGAAAGTACTTTCCTTGTTCCCCTGGTTTGTGGTAACCAATATTATGGTTGCTGGCTTGAAGCTTGGGAAAACTCAAGTCTGTGAGTTTACAAGTGCATTGAAGCAAAGTGTTACTCTTTCCTTAACAAGCATTGGCTTTTAGCAGCCCGATGCTCTGTTGATATGAAGCACCACCCCATCCTTAAACACATCACTTGCCTGGGACTCCCTACACTAGAGCTACCCTGAATGGGAGACTCACTTCCTTTGCCACTACATACACTCCTAGCACCTTGGGGAGATGAGGAATGCATATAAATCAATGCATATAAATCAACTTTCTTCACTGGCCCCATATCTGTTTCCTCAGCCCCCACCCATACTTGGGGCAAATGGTATCTTAATCGTGAGAAGTGTTGAGGTTATCAGCACTTCCTTGTCTCTGAGAAAGTGCTATAGTTGCAGCCTTTCAAGACAGCTGATCAACTTAGAACATTTTGGTTTGGTTCTTATATTTCCTTCCTTGTAGCCCCAAAAACTAGCCACTTGCTTTGCAAGTAGCTAGAATGTTGTGGCTGAATCTTAGAGGACCTTCATTTTTAAGGGGGGACCTCCATTTTAAGGGCATTGCACATGGACTCAGGATGCCACATTTGAACCTGGGAAGATGGGACTCCTAGCTAGCATGGTTTCTCCAACCTGTGCATATCACTCTGGGAAGAGTGTGCTTGCTGTGATGCAGGTACCCACTCAGGTGGTTGGTAGAGACTGTGCCCAAGAGACTGCACAGTGGTGTATCTCAAAAACTCCCTACTTCGAAAAGTTGCAGCTGCTTCCCCCAGGAACCACCCTGTGCAAGCCAACTTCCAAATAACAGCTGATTTCTCCCCTCTTCCCTCTAATCTTATATCCCTTCCTAGCATTTTGGCTAAAATCAAATGGAAACAGAGGGCAGCCTGACCTGGCTTTGAACTCACCCTCCTCTTATTTCAGCCTCCTGAGTGCTGGAATTAGGGATGTCCACCTCCAGGCCCAGCTCATAGCTCTTCTTGACCCCTAGAAGTTTTTGTTGCTGCCCAGTAGACGCTGTTGGCTTCACGTTTAACTTTGCTGAACTGTAAACCCATGTGTCTCCTTTCATGAGCCCTCTCTGTTCCCACACATTAAAATGTCTGATGGCATGAGTTTAAGGATGCATTTTCTGACACAGAAAACCAATTGTTACTTCAAACTGATAGTTCATTCTAGAGCCCAATATGAGTGACCATGTCCTGGGAAAACAAATTCAGACCCCTAAGCAACATGTTCCAACATGGCAATAGTTTTCATTATGTTCCTTAGAGTGACAGAAGAAATACATACACCTACTTATTCTCTATCAGATGTCATTCTTAGTCCTTTGGGCTGGTAAAAGCTAGGGTCTATTTGTATGTTCCAAAAAGATCTCCCTACTGAGTCATAAAGATGAGTGCTCTGTCAAACATACAGGTTGACAATGATTGTCTTTATGTTAAGAGGGTTAAAAGTAGAGCAAGATTATTTGACTCAGGACCTGCAACATTCCATCTCTCCACAATCAGGGAAATTCTAATCAGTCAGTCAATCAGTACAATCTTTTTCTTGTTGGGATGGGGTGTTGGCGGGGCTGATACAAGATCTCAGTGTGTAATCTCTGACTAGAACTCACTTTGAAGACAAGGCTGGCCTTGAACTCACAGAGATCCACCTGCCTCTGCCTTCCAAGTGCTACAATCAAAGGCACACACCACCACAGTCAAGAGGAATGTGTGTCATAGTCCAGAATTGGAAAAGTGACTGGATAAAGCCTACATGGCATGATCCAAGCACCTTCCTGTTTCACCACGCCACAGTCACACTGAACTGTCCCTGGCTTCTTCCATGCTTCAGGTGAGCTTTGAATGGACCCTGTTCTCTCCCGCCACGGGGTTTCCAGTCAAGTTGTTCTCACTGCCTGGGTCACTCTCCTTCCCCCTCCTTTACTCCCTTTGTCTAACTCATTCAATCTTGGATTTAAGCTTAAGCCATCTCCCCCGGTCACCTCCTGAAACCTGAGTTGCCCCACTGTTCATTCTCTTCACATTTTTGAGTTTAAAATCTTCCCCTCGCCTTCCGTAAGCTGCAAACATCAACAGAGTATATATAGATCATACATATCTTAGCTCATCGTTGGGTCCCCAGTACCTAGCACAGGACATGAAAGGCACTCAGTACACACTGGCTACTCTTTGGAAGGAATAGACTGTCTGGCCATCCTTGCCTTGGCCCATCATCCTGCCTCACAGCAGCTCTAATAAATAAGACTATCTTCCAAAAGACCCCAAGACAGGTAATAATGGTTAAGGAAAATGGAATCTTTAGCTTGAGTAAGGTCCAAACCATGCTTTCGTGACTGCTTTTTTTTAATCACTCTATTTCCCTTTATTGGATATACTTTATTTACATTTCAAATGTTATCCCCTTTCCTGGATTCCCCTCCATATCTTTTATCCCATCTCCCCTCCCTTCTATGAGGGTGTTCATGCTCCAACCACCTACCCCCTCCCACCTCCCCAGCCTGACATTCCCCTACACTGGGGCATCCGGCCTTGGCTTCTCCTCCCATTGATGCCCAACAAGGCCATCCTCTGCTACATGTGCAGCTGGAGCCATGGGTTCATCCAATACTACTCTTTGGATAGTGATTTAGTCCCTGGGAGCTCTGGTTGTTTGTATTGCTGTTCTTATGGAGTTGTAAACCCCTTCAGCTCCTTCAATCCTTTCTCTAACTCCTCCACTAGGGACCCCCGTCCTCAGTTCAATGGTTGGCTATGAGCATCTGCTTCTGTATTTGTCATGGCTGCTTTTTCACTATGATTTAGTAATATTATCATTAGCCAAGGATAGTTCTTCATAACCAGTATTATCTTTACATGTATATTGTTTCATGCAATCTTTCCAGTTTTTGTTTGTTAGTTTGTTTCAGGCAGGAAGTTAAATTTGGTCTTTGCTCCCCTTCCATCCTAGCCAAAAGTAAGAAGTGTTTTTTGTAGAGACTTCATTCTACTGGAATGTGACTTGTAGAAGAAAGCAGTTGGAACTGGACTAGTAAGGAACTTGTATCAGGGCAGTTGGTCTCAAAGTAGAGCTTAGATGAGTGTCTACAGTGACATAGATATGAAAGACAGCAGTCCATTTGTAGGTATCTAAATAGTCACCACACATAGAATTTTGGTTCTTTAGATAACTGCCTAGTAAAGCTACTAAGCTTTAAGTCCACTTAGTAGTAGTATTTCCTAATCAGTTTTTTTTCTATATTACATATCACAAGCTTCTAATCATATTGTTTCAAGGTCTGTTAGAACTCTCTCTGTGTGTGTGAGTGTATGTGTGTGCACATGCGCACACGTGTGCACTTAACAAAGATGACCACCACTGTGTGGTTTCAGTTTTAGGGGAGTCATGGTTCCCAGCCACAAATGAAGCCAACTGCTAAAAATGTATGTTGGTCAAGATTGGCCTTCACTGATGTGGTTGTGATTTCCCTCAAGTCCCTGAATCCCTGTTTTCCCCTGCTGTTACCAGACTAGGTCCACAGCACACAGGATACAGCATCTGTAAGAGTGAGAAATTGGAGAGAAACATTAGCCTTGATGCAGTGTTGAATTTGGAACTGTATGGCATTGTTCTTTTAACCCCACTTGTGTTTTTGAGCCTGGGAGCAGCTGTGATAGTTCCTTTGAAAAGAAGCAGAATACTCCAACCCTCTGGATAAAAGAGCCTTTCAAAGCAGCCACTATGGATTTGGAAGGATGTGTTACATTGTTAGGGGATGAATGAATGTGCTATACTGTAACACTTAACCCTAACTCCAAACAACAAGAAAAGACATGGGTTGTTAAAAATACATATGCACCCAAAATATCCTGAAATGAAGGAGCACTTTATCAGGTTATATATCATGGTCATCACATCAGTGAGGCATTGCTTGCTACGCCTTTTTGCAAAAAGCCTTCCTGCCCCATCTCCAGCCTGGATTACATTCCCTTCTGGCACTCCCTCTCTCCTTGTTTTCTGATTTCCTCTACTGGTCCTTTGACGGTCTGGATCCTGACCTTCATCGTGATACTAGGTATTCCTAACCCATAGTCTGCAGGCCACATGCACCATTGGATAGCTATGAATGTGGTTTAACACAAAATAATAAAGGTTCTTAAAACATTTTTTTTAACATTTAGTTAGTGATGTAGTTTGTGATGATTCAATTGTGCCGTTCTTGGGTGTGAGCTTTGTAAAAGACAGTGTTGTGTTGCAGTGTTAAAAGGGTGGATGTGCCTGAGTGAAGCCTACTCTCTGATGCAGCATCAGACTGATCTTGAAGGTGGAAGTATCTTGTTTCAGATGTGCGTCCCTGGTGCTAAGCACAGTGTTTGACAGTCACCGAGTAGGTCTTCAAAAGTGTCTCATGAATGATAACCAAGGTGATTTCATTGGGTTCAGTTAGAACCCAGTTCATATTACACACAAGCAAATAAATGGTAAGTCTGAGTTTTGTGATAATGGCACATTGTTTATGTACAACATCTGTCATGACAGCCACTAGCTCCTGTGGTTACCCATCATGTGTGGACAGTGATACTGAGGAAATGAATTGTTTTGTCTACTTCATCTTAAATAACTTAAATTTCAGTAGCCACATGTGCTAGTGTCTACTTGACCAAATAGCACAATCTCAGAGCCACACTGCTGTTTAATAAAGACAAGATGCAACAACAAGCATCCATCTTGTTCTTCATATTATCACACACAATGAGAATGGGAGGAGGTCACAAATGATACGCATGCCTCTTTTATCTGATGGGACAGATCGAAGACCAGAGATGTTGGTTTCTCTTAGAATGGGAGCCTGGAAAGAATGTGGACTTTGCTTTCATTCCTTTTACTCAGTCCTCAGAAAACTATATGGCAAAATAAAGCTGAGCTCCAACACCCATGCTCACAAATTTCAAGTGGCCAGAGCTCTTTAAGGGACTAACTTGCTAATGAACTTGGAACCATATTGTGCACTGGGTCTATTTTATGAGAATTTGCATATCTGTTTCAACGTGTTAGAGCTTCCCAAATACAGCTGGTCATCTTTCTGAAATAAGTCTGAAATACACAGGCTCCTTGAGAAACCCTGATATTTTGCATTTTCCAATGAGCTAAAGAGCAATTTCAAGAAGCAGAGAATCCAGTCACTTTCTACAGTAGACTAAAATGAATGATGACTTCACATGGGATGCTCACTTGAGGAAAGTTCATCACTGGTTTGTTCTGCTAGGTTTCCAATCCCTGACTCCTATGAAAACCATTTGAGCAAACGACTTTAACTGGCTTAGTGTGTTTACCCTGAGCTAATAAATTGCCCTTGATTGATGTTAAACATGTTAATGCATTTAAAGTTGGATTTTTCCTGGCAGGCCATTTACTGAAGGTTCTGGATGGTATAGGCATGACTGAAAGGCCAGAAGAGCTAAAACCATTATCCCCAGGGCCAGTGCTGTGATAAGTAGAAGATAAATGTCTCTAAGCTGGAAATGTCATTTGGCTGTGGAGGTCAGGAAGACTTTTAGGGACATTTCAAGGAAACGTTTCTTTAAAAAGTAGATAAAGGGCTGGAGAGATGGCTCAGCGGTTAAGAGCACTGACTGCTCTATTCCAGAGGTCCTGAGTTCAATTCCCAGCAACCACATGGTGGCTCACAACCATCTGTAATGAGATCTGATGCCCTCTTCTGATGGGTCTGACAGCTACAGTGTACTCATATATAATAAATAAATAAATATTTAAAAAAATAAAATAAAAAGCAGATAAAGAGGATGGATGGTTGCCACAGTGATTCCGAGCACTTCCTGTGCTCTGGGTTCGATTCCCAGCACCCACAAGGAGGCTCACTACCTCCTCGAGCATGAGGCATGTATTTGGTACACCGGTGTGTGTACCTGCAGGCAAAACACTCACACATAAAGTACAAAATAAATATTTTTTTAACACGTAGGTAAATGTCTCATCTACTCAAGAGCAGGTATGAATTCTGATGCTGTCCCCTTCATTTCACTTCATGGAGTCTCATTTCGTCCCCTTTCTTCTCGCCTTGTTTCTTTTTCCTTCAACTACTTAAATATCACCTACTGGGTTTGGGTTCTGACTCTGAGCATGTAGCATGTATGTTAAGATGGAGGCTGGGGAGGAGGAAGGAAGAAGATGAGGAGAACCGTGACTGAATTGGTTTTGCTGCCCATGTTGGGGGGGGTGATTTTTATTAAACAGCTGGAGTAATTTCTGAAGCAAACTTGGGTGGACCCACTTGGGTAGATCTTGGTGACCTGGTACTTCAGTACCTAAGAGGCCTTTTCCAAATCCTCTTATATTTTTTTCCAAACCTGGCAGCAATCTAATTACCACAATGGATTCTCCCAGTCTCTCAGGACTTCAAGGGCTTGGGGAGAGCCAACAGATACTACAGCAGTAGACACATTTGAAAACCTCATAAGGCTGGGTTTGAAGGAAACCGGACTGTAGCTTTCTTCATGGAGCTACAATGGCTCTGGGGTCCTCTCCTTTGTGTTTATCAGTCACTGTCACTTGGGCCACTGCCCCTTTGCCTCACAGTCAGTTAGGAGGCTCTCCAGTTCTGGTATATCTTATAAGTGACAGTTGATGACTGTCACTCACTACCTTTGGAGAATCGAAACAAAGTCAGTTACCCTCCCCCTTTGAAGTCCCAGGGTCCTTATTCCCAGAATCTGAGACCCTAGAAACTACCCCATGTGGTTTTGGGGATTTTAGTCGTATGACATATTAGTCATAGAGCTGAGAAGGGTTATGCAGTAGAAATATGTGTGCTAATGGTAGTGCTCAGGAAGACTGGAGGCATTCCTGCCCATCATGGCTGCCTTTTCCTCCTCTGATCTAGGTTGCTTTGAATGCTGCATCAAGTGTCTGGGAGGAGTTCCCTATGCCTCCCTGGTGGCCACCATCCTATGTTTCTCTGGAGTTGCTTTGTTCTGTGGCTGTGGACATGTGGCTCTTGCAGGCACCGTGGCGATTCTTGAGCAACACTTCTCAACCAACACCAGTGACCATGCCTTGCTGAGCGAAGTGTGAGTATCTGCTTCATTTTACAATATATTGAAGATGCAGCTACCTCAGAATGTGTTTTTGCTGTTGTTTTGGTTTTTTTTTTTTTTTTGGTTTTTGGGTTTTTGTTTGTTTGTTTGTTTGTTTTTGGACAGACTGTCTTGTCTGTTTCTGGCAGGATCAAATCCCTTGATTAAAGCTATATTCAGATACAAAAAGTCCAAGAGGAATGAGGAGGTAGTAGAGTTGGTGCTTGTCTCCTGTGTACAAAATCCTGAGTCTGTCCCCAGCTCTGCATAAACCGGGCATGCTTGTATTCTCAGCACTCGGGAGATAAAATCAGAAAGATCAAATGTTCACAGGCATGGTCATATTTAATTATATACACATAGGAAGTCCTCAAAGAATAATTTTAAAAAAATATTAAAAGTTCAAAATCATAACAAGCTTGAGGCCAGTCTGGAATGTGAGACTTTGTTTTATGAAAAACAAAGGAAAGGGAGGTGGAGAGAAATCTATGATACAACAAAAAAGGAAATGCCAAGAAGTTGGTGTGTGGGCTGGAGAGATTGCTCAGTGGTTAAGAGCTCTTCCAGAGGTCCTGAATTCAATTCCCAGCAACCACATGGTGGCTCACAGCCATCTGTAATGGGATCTGATGCCCTCTTCTGGTGTGTCTGACAGCCACAGTGTACTCATATGCATTAAATAAAGTAAATCTTAAAAAAAAGAAGGTGGTGGGTGCCTGAGGCCCAGGGTGGAATCTCATTGGAGCATGACAAGGTGTGAGTACACCTCATAGTGGTGGTAGATGTGGTAGACATCCATGGTGGCAGGTTGATGCTGTAGAGCAATTCACTAGACAGTTCTCATTGTTCCTAAGTAACGAGGATCCTCTAGATTAGCACCTGGAACGGATCATCTATGAAGGACTCACTCAAGTCTACGTTGATGACAATGGCATTGTCACACTAATTCTTCTGGCAGGAGAACTAATAAGCTCAGGGCATCTGGATCCAGCGAAGAGGAAGCTCTGGAAACACAGTCCCAGCTCTCTATCTTCCTATTCTGCAATGATTCTCAGCAAAAGCCCAACAGTTCTCAAGCCTGATCTAACTGCCATATGTGCTTCCTTTAAGCAGCTTCCTTTTGCTCTATTCCTTGAGCATTTTGGGTTTAGTTCTGAAGCTTCAGTGCTGATGGATTGTAACTGTAAAGCAACATCACCATCGGAGTAGAAAAAGTAGAAATGAATGTGAAATTATGATGAATTGTCTTTTTTTCTGGGTTGATGACTGCCCTTGAACTTTAAGTGATTTCCTGCTTCTGTCTCCCTATTGCTTAGAATTACAGGTGTCAGTTAGTATGCCTGACATGGAAAAAGCACATTTTAACATCTGTTCACAAATGGCATCTAACAAAATGAGTAAGGATGAGAAGGCTGTAATGGGGGAACCAGCCAGTATGGATATGCAGAAGAAATGTGTGTGCACAAGGCTGCGACAGCCTGGTCAGCAGTGTGAAGCTCTGGGTTGGACTCACAGCACTGTACAAACTGTGTTGGCTCATACCTGTAACCCCCCACACTGAAGCATGTAGGGGCAGGAGGACCAGAAGTTTCAAGTCAACTTCAGGGTTGATGCAGAAATATGTGTTGGAGTCACATGAGAGTGAGCATGGCCCAGGAACACAGATTGAGGTCACCAACATGGAAGTAGTTTAATGTTTTTAGAGTAGCAATAAGGAAGAACACAAATCAAGACATTCTTCAAATACATTGGTGGGACAATCAGAGAGGCAGGTTATGGCAAAGCAGGAAACCTATGTTGATGACTTCAGATGCTGTCTGATGACACTCGCAGCTTTTTGTTGATGGATGTGATGCTCTACTACGCTAATATGTTCTAAAGATTTTTTTTTTGTCAGTTGCAGGATGTTAGGTCTGACACAGAGGTGGACAAAAAGAAATGTCTATTCAGGGGTTTAAAGATAGCCCAAGCTGAATTGTAATTTAGCTTTGGACCTGTCCACAGTCCTTAAGTTCTAATCATTTAATAGGCCTTGCAAGTTCAAAGCCAGTGTGGGATACATGACACTCTTATCTTTCCTTTAAAAAAAAAAAGACAGACAGAAATATGCAGGGAAGAAATACCATAGAAGGTCTTAATTAGCTAGTGATTTTTTTCTTTTTTTGTTGGATATTTTATGTATTTACATTTCAAATGTTATCCCCTCCCCCTGCTTCTATGAATATTTAGCTAGTGATCTTAATCCATGGCTCTCAAACTTCTGAGAAATGTAAAAGTATGTCCAAGCCTTACTGCAGGCCAGTTAACTAAATTTTTTGAAAGTGTTGTCTAAGTATTAAAATGTTCTAAAAACAACCTCGGTGATTTCACTGGGCAGCCAAAGCCTGAGGATCTGCTTTCAAAGGACAAACTTAGTTGTGAAGGAGCTTTCTACAGCTTGCATGTAAGTTGATGCCCCATCGCTTGTATAACAAGGAACTGCACACTCAGAATAGCATCAACCAGCAAGTCTGGTTGGGAAGCATTTTGATATGTTGCAGAAGGCATGTTGTCTATTGAACAAGGGATTAAATGCCTATTCTGGTACTGTGTAGCTTAACTCCTCAATGGCCATACTACATGCAAACTGGAGATTACAACCCTTCATTTCACAAGACTTGGGTAGGTAGCAGTGCACCACAAGTGGGTGCTACCCACGATTAAAGGAAACTTGCCTGCTGCTTGAGAAGGTTGTCTACCTCGGCCTACTATGGGCTGTTGGAATGAACAGAGATATCCCCTTAGCTGAGGCCACAAGAGATGGCACAGTAAGGTTCCATCACACCCCCACTCCATAGTGCCTCTCACATTTGCAGAGCTGTCTTTTTTTTCACAGGATCCAACTGATGCAGTACGTCATCTATGGGATTGCATCCTTTTTCTTCCTGTATGGCATCATTCTGTTGGCAGAAGGCTTCTACACTACAAGTGCAGTGAAAGAGCTGCACGGTGAGTTTAAAACAACTGCCTGCGGCCGATGCATCAGTGGAATGGTGAGTACCAACCTCAGGTGTGCAGCCGAGCCATGCATGCATGGTTGGGCTTGCTTCCTACTTGGTGATGCTAGGAACTATTCATGGAGAGTCCATTGACCCAAACACTGCTCAAAGCAACATGGCCTTAAGGATTTGGAAATAATTGGGGTGTTGATAAAATTTGTGACTGGTAGTATTAAACCAACTGTCTCCCTTTTGTTAGGCTCTGTTCTAAAGGAAGATAAATATTTAAAAAACAGGGTTAAAAACTGCTCAGTCACAAAGGGAAACCATGAAACGTTGTACATGTGTACGCAGCATTGACCATCAAACCTGGGGCCTTCTGCATGCCAGGCTAAGTCACAGCCCTTGTACAGTCTTTGTGAATGATGTATCCCTATCAAGATGTTCTGCAGACTGCTGGACAGATTGCTATTCATTGAAAGAACAGTCAAGTATAAAGAAAGATGAAGAAATGTGAGGCATGGTATGGGCCCTCCTAGGAGGAAGGCATCCTCAGGCCAGGGCTGTGGCTCCCTAGTGTATAGCAGTGACTACACCCCTACTATAAGAGAGGGAGGGGAAAGATCATACCAGCAAGGGGGGATATAGGTCTGGCATCCAGCATCAGGAGAGACCACTGTTTACACCAGTTTTCATGAAAGAGGTATGGATAGGATTCCTTGTGTCTGTGGTGACTTGGCACCCATGCACATGTATATATGTAATCCTTTTACAGAAATTGAATGACCAAGATAAATATGACCCTGCCTTGGGCAGAAGTATTATGATCCTAGGAAAGGCCTGGGAAAATCATGGGAACTTTGGCTGCACCAGCCGCTACTCTGCCTGGCCCTGGGTTTCTGTGTCCTTGGCTGCACAGACAAAGGAGAAAGTAGGGAGCAGGAAAGATGTGATGGTGAGGGTCACAAGTACCAGCAGGCCCAGCAGGCCAATGGGCGGGGTCACTGCAGTGTGCAAAATGAAGAAAGGCTTTCTGCCAGACGGAAACACAGGGACTCGCTTCACATGAGACCAGGAAAGAGGAACTAGTGTGAGCAGGGAAGGCTCAGAAAAGGCCGGTCGTGTGGATAGAATAAACAGGAAGACTGGAGGTAGTGGGAAAGAACACTCCTTAGAGAAGGGATAGAGACCCAATCAAGGTAAGCCTTGATGTAAGGCTGGGAATACCAGTGGTAGGCAAAGACAGAAGGGGTAGTGACCAGAGCAATTCAGTTGTCGTAAGATTTGTCCAGTTGCCTAGTGGTATGGAGGATGAATTTGGCAAAGTGGGTGGGGCTCTAAGAAGCCATCTTAAGACTCAAGTAAGGCAGACTGGAGATGTGACCTGAGCCCAGGCAGAGGGGTTGAGGAGGGTCTGTGGTGGCGATCATGGGTGGGACAGTGAGAGGAGGCAGTGAGTGAGTGACAAGTCAGCTCCAGTATTGTACTGAGGTTCTGGTTCTATTAGGGTGTGGAGAATTTGGGTGGATTCAGTTTGCACCACAGGGGCTTGATCCAGCCTTGGAGGGCCATGCACAGCTAACCAGTGTGTTGTATGCACGGTTAGGGCTGGACTTCCTGAGACCAATCCGGGCTGAGATGGCTGGGAGTTGCCTGCTAAGGGTAGTAGCTGTGAGCACGTCTCCACCAAAGTGTGGAGGAATCCTGAGTACATCGTTATCAACTAGGTAGATTCAGAAGCCACCTAGGGACAAATTCCTGCAAAGGATCCAGATCATGTGATGGATCAGGTACAGTCTGTATGTCATTCCCCCCATCAGTGACCTCCTTGCCATTATAGGAACCCACATCCTGAGGGCTAAGACACATGGTACCTGAAGCTGCCTGGGTGACCTATATAACCTTGCCCTGACTCTGCTAGTTCCGTCCAAGTGACACCACAGTAAAATGCCTGTGCCTCAGGCTCCTGCTGGCTCTTGTCTCACTGTCCTCCTACAGGGACTAGCCAGACCGCACTTCCCTCAGCATAAGGACAATGCAATAAACAATCTTAGTTAAAGAAAATACTCACTGTGGCCACCATTCCTGTTAGGGACCATATGCCTGTTGCTTCACAGCACCGGTCTCGTCTAGCATGTCTGGGGCCTGGGACTTGCTGATTAGACCACACTGGGTAGGTAGTTAGCTCCAGGAATGTGTCTGACCCTGCTTCCTCAGCACTTGGATTACAGGTATGTACCAACACACTTTTTCTTTCAGCTACCCTGGGCCCTCCTGCTTTACCTACTGAACCATGTCTCCAGACCCCACTTTGACTTTAAGACATTTTATTTATTAGGGTGAGGACCATAATAGTACACCACATAGCATAAATGTCACAATGTATGGATGGATATTAGAGGACAAGTTGCAGGAGTCAGGTCTGTCCTACTCCAGACATTCTAGGGATTGAATAGGTCATCATCAGGTTTGGTCGCAAGTGCTATCTCACTGGCCCCCACTTTGGTTTTTAAAGATTTCATTGACAAGGCTTGATATACTGCAGCAGCTAGTGTGGGGGAAGATGAGAACTGTGCTTTGTTCACGGAGGCCATGTGGGAACTAAACATCTATTTGCCTGGGGTGGGGGAAAGAGCCTACTGAGACTCTGATTGAACATCTGATTTGTAGTGTTGTGGGGGATCAGCCTCCTGCTACCCAGCCCTGGCCTGACCTCTGGGACCCAGACCCTCCATAAGAAGTAAAGGCTCATCGAGGCCTAGAATCACTAGCCCCTTCTCAAGTCCCTGCGGTGTTATTAGAACGCCCATTAAGGGCATCAGTTTTCTGTGTGTAGGGAAAGAATGAGAAAACCTTTTCTGGAACAGCCATCTTGCAAGCCTTGGGAAGGAAGAAGAGGTGAGACTCCTGAAGTACATTCCTTTGAATAATTTCAGCAATGCAAGGGTTTTAGGAATTGCGCAGGTCCTTGAAAGAACAGGACGGCAACCTGGTATGTGCAGTTTCCTAAGATAACCAGTAGGCGGCAGCAATACGAACCTGATGTCCAGGCCAGCCTTCCTCTGGACAGACATTTCCTACAACATAACACTATGTGACAATGACATATGAGAATGAGAATCATGACAGAGTCCTTGTGCTCATGACTGTTTGAAAGTTTTGGTCAGGTTCAAGCATTTAATGCTTCCAGTAAGTTCCCAGGATGAGGAAACTGGCAGAGTTCCTTTGGAGAGAAGGCTTCCTGTGGCAGTGGCTCTTTTTCCATACCCACATGGAAGGTAAAACAAAGGGAAGTGCTGAGAAATCAATGTGATGTTATGTTTCGGTGACCTGTAGAGTCATCCTGGACCTATCCCACGTTTAGTTGGGAGTTTTCAGAACTGATGTTTAGAAGGAATATCTCATAGGCTGCATCAAGGGTGCTGGCCTGTGATCCCAGCTTTATGCAAGGTTGTAAGAAAATGAAAGGTTTAAGCAACTTAGTGAAACCATTTTTTCCCAAAGAAAAACATAAAAGGGGAACCAGGTGTTTAGCTCCATGGCAGAACATTTGCCTAACACTTGGATGGCCCTAGATTCAATCCCTAGTACAAAACACAAAACAAAATAAACAAAAATAACAAAAAAAAATTATCACTGAGGACCTGTGATTAATTAGTTGGGGGAGTAAGGTCCTCTTGGGCTAAAAGAGGAACCCCAAGAGCAGGAGAGATGGCTCGTCTGGGAGGTCTTGAGTTTGAACCTCAGAACTCAACATCTAAAAGACAGATAGGCATAGTGGCCCAGCTTAGAATTTCACTACAGGGGAGGCAGAGAAAAGTGGAGCCCTTGCATTCAATGGCCAGCCAGTCTAGCCTACTTGGTCTGCTTCAGGACATGGAGACATACTGTACAATAACAGCAGCAACAACGTGGAAAGCACCTCAGAAAACAGGTTATCTTCAGACCCCCACACATACCCATGTGCACCTGCCCATACACATAAATAAATAAATAAATAAATAAATAAATAAATAAATAAATAAATAAATAAATTAGTGCCCGAGAAAACTTCTAAGCAGGTGTTTCTTCTTCGTTTGCATAGGCAGGCCAGGTCCCTGGAATGCACCTTACATCCCACAGGTCCATACTGGGCAGAGAAGTGCAGCCCTCCCTCTGAGATCAACCTGCCTGTTTCAGATTCAGAGAACTTCTTTTTCCCTCCTCTCATTGCCTAGTTCGTGTTCCTCACCTATGTGCTGGGAGTGGCCTGGCTGGGTGTGTTCGGCTTTTCCGCAGTGCCAGTGTTTATGTTCTACAATATCTGGTCAACCTGTGAAGTCATCAAGTCCCCACAAAGCAACGGGACCTCGGGTGTGGAGCAGATCTGTGTGGATGTTCGGCAATACGGTACCTCATTTCAATCCTGTCCCTATTCCTTCCTCACTCTTCTGCCTGGATCTGGGCTGTATTAACACATAGGCCTTTCTTTAGTCATCACATTTTCTACCTTCGAGAATAGTTCATGCTCTTCTCTATTTTCTGGAGGTAAGCATCTCTGGGCCTTTGTACTTGCTAGAGGTTGTTATTTGGGATTTGTAAGAATGTTTTTCAGGTTAGGCACATAGTTAAAATTAAGTGTTTTATAATGCAACACTACTTTATAATGTAGTTCAATTTTAAAAAGACTTCTAGATAGCTACTGTAAGAATTTATATATTTAACTTTCTGCCCCCTTTCTCTCATTTGTATTTTTATCTCACCATGTAGCCCAGGCTGGCCATCTGGCCTTGACCTCCTAGCCATGCTTCAGCCCTCGAATGCTGAGATCCTGACATGTGCTCCCATGCCCAGCTCTTCTCAGTTCCACAGGGAATTTTCACTTAATACATTCGCATGCCTACCCCTTTGAAGGGGATTTGTTCAAACTGACCAAATGCTTCAACTTATCTGTACTGAAACACTCAACACAAACTGCAGATGGATTTCAAGAGCCATCACAATGGACCCTGGGGACAGTGGTCCCCACAGTCAAAAGCTGACTCAGACAATGTCTTCTCACAAATGGCATCCTCAAAACACAGTTTCTCTAACCAGCCATAGGAGATGTAGAGCCTCCAGACAAATGATTTGGATGGGAATTGACTTCCTTGCTGAGGGAAGACCACATCGTAAAGAGGGAGTGTAACTCACTGCTTCTAACTAGGGTAGTAGGAAATGTGTTCTTGCTAGAAAACAGATGAGAGCTTTTCTTTAAAAATAGAGTGGGTCCTTCCAGAGTTCTCCTGAACAAAGATGGCTCTTTCATTTCTACAGAGATCTTCTTATGCAGCTTATTTCTCAGTGTGTTATCTTATGGCATGGTACAAAGCCTAAAACTGCCCAAAGTAGATCTCTTCTCACAAAGGCTTGACCTTGAAACACATTGAAAGTGTCATGGGTTCACTTCTAAAGTACTGAGAAAGCTGTGTGTGTGGTGGCACATGTCTATAGTCATAGGAGTAAGAAACAATGTCATTTCCCTGCTTGCCTGGGCCAGAGTGAGACCAGGCTTCAAAACAAATTTCCATAAAAGAATATGTGTAAATGGTCTCTGGGTTCCTTACAAATAACTCTTGTTGCCATGATAATGATGTTTAAAAAATCCTGTCTCTGCCCAGCTGGTTATTTTTTGAGATTACGGATTTGAGTTGACGTTAGAGATGGGAGGAAATACAGACTTAAAACCCCCTCCCTCAAGTGTAAATTGAGCTGTCCTTAATATTTATGCACATTCCCATTCATTAAAGAGGGAAAAGATCGGTAGCTTAGTGGACAATTGTCACTGTATAGAGAACTTAGAATCTCAACTAGGAAAAGAATATGAGCTGTGCTTCTCTGGCTAGGACACAGACACAGGTCCCAGAGTCCTGTGGCCTAAACACCACTAGCATGCTTCATGAGGCTTCATGATGGGCTTCCCATGCAAGTTAATAAACTCTCTGCAGGAAAACAACAATTAGCCTTGAAAATGTGAGCCAGACACGGCAATGCACACGTTCAATCCCAGCACTCAGGAGGCACAAAGGCAGGCAGACCTGTCCAAGACCAGACTGATCCACATAGCTAGTTTCTGGCCAGCCAGGACTACATAGTGAAACCTTATCTTAAAAAATAAAATAAAATCTGACATGTACAAATACTGAACTTCACTGAACAACATAGTCTACAGGAGAGAAAAAGAGATGGCCAACTGTTGAAATGTCACATGGACTAGAGTGACTTCGCTCTTGCTTCTTTGTCCTGCCTTGCCTGAGCTGCAGACACCAGTACCTTGATTGAAAAGGAACATAGCTAACAACTATAATTGGCATGTAGAATAGAAAGGTCTGCTAAGAACATGAGGTGGGCTGGGATTGTAGCAAAGTGGTTGAGTATGAATTTAGAATGTGCAAAAGCCCTACTATTGGGGGTGGGAGGGACCACCAGCCCTAGCACCACAAAATGCAAACAACCTAAACTGCAGCTAAGCCACTGGGCACTACAGCTTGGACTCATATTCTGTTGGGGTTTGCTTTGCAGGTATCATTCCTTGGAATGCTCTTCCAGGCAAAATCTGTGGCTCTGCCCTGGAGAACATCTGCAACACGAATGAGGTAAAGATGCTGCAGAGCAGAGGATGCACACACTTGGTGACTTACAATCTAAGCTGAGAAACAGGGCTCTAGATGATGGCCAAAGTGCTCTGAAAGGGAGGGCTCCTGTGTAAACTGCTGAACACTATTATAATCATCACTCTTCACTTCCACCTACAATAACAACATCCACGTCGGATGGTCTAGCCCATTTAGGAAGCATCCTTAAGGCAGTGTGTTATTCCTCTCTGCAATAGTTCATGATCCCAAACCTAAAAATCTGAGACATGATTTTTGGGAATGTTTTCACAAAGAACGTGTGGCTCAGGTAAATGAAAGTTAACTCAATTTTTTTAAAGTATGGCCAGGCATAGTAGTGCTTGCCTTTAATACCAGCACTCTGGGGGCAAAGGCAGGTGGATCTCTGAGTTCAAGGGTAGCCTGCTCAACAAAGCAAGTCCAGGAGAGCTATAGATACAAAGAGAAACTCTGTCTCTAAAAACAATCAAAGGTCTGGGTCTAGAAAGCAGAGATATATATGGCTTAGCAGTTAAGAACACTTGGTGCTGTTCAGGAAGACCCAGGTTCAATTCACAGTACCCATGTAGCAACATATAACAACTCACAACCATCTGTTAACTCCAGTCCCGGGGGACACAAAATGTTCTTCTGTCCTCCAAGGACACCAGGGACATATGTAGTACACACATATTTTATATGCATACAAAACATCCATTCCCAGAAATACAATTAAAAACAATAAGAGTAAAAAGGTATCCTGAATTTGTGCATATGTCACATTTTTAATAAGAGGCCAGGGCTAATCGTTCATATTTCCAGAACAATTTGTAATAAGGGCTTTTTTTTTCCTTTTTAGTCCTTGTTTGGCAAGGACATTGGAACCAAACTTTCTTAACACTAAAGTACTCATCAGCTGTGTGCTTACAACTGTTTATAAAACAAAAGTTTTCAAAGCTCTAGTGGGAATGTGTATATTCAAGACAACATTGATGTGTTTTGGGAAAGCACCAAGTTATAGAAACAATCTGCCTCTATCTTGCTTGTCTGTTTGTATACCTGTAAAATAAACTGTTGGCTCAGAGCAGAGCCTCCTAACCTTGGCTGCACATTGCAGCCATTGAGGGACTACACTATATCCATGCTTCAGGCCAAGATGTTTGGTAATCTGATGTGATTGGTCTGGGGTGCAGATTGAGCAACAGAAAGGCTTGAGGTTCCCAGCGATTGTAACAGTATCCAGGTCTCAAAGGGCATGTGGGCCTGTGCCCAGGCTAGCAGCCAACATTTGTGAAGGAGAGTGAAGCATCATTCCAGAACACACGTAAGGCCCTTCCCACCCCACAAAAGACTCATGGTGTCCTATTCTTTCCTAGTTCTACATGTCCTATCACCTGTTCATTGTGGCTTGTGCTGGAGCTGGTGCCACCGTCATTGCCCTGGTGAGTATCCCAGAACCACACTAGTGTATCATTTCTCCCCTGCCTCCAAATCACAGGTTTCCCTTTCAGCTTTTACCAGCAGATGAAGCAAAGGATCTGTGTATTCTGCTGTGGTTAACTGTTCCCTCTGTAAACTTACCAAATGTCTAGTTTGCAGGAAGTACTAGTGGCTGCCTTGGCACCGATTGATGCAATTTGGACACTGGAAAGAAGAGAGGGTACCAACACCTGCTGACTAGGCATAGCATGTTGCCTTTTTGCATTTAGCAATTAGTTCCATGACTTCATTCGGGGACAGAGACTCATGTGAGGCACTGCCCATTTCTTTGCAAAGAAACCTTGACTTCCAAATAGAAAGATAGTACATAGTTGATCTCCTTATGTGCAGAAATAATCTTCTATAAAGTCAATTCTAATGTTAAATTGTATATATTGAACATAGCCTGCTGGAGGAAATACAGAGTACCCTCTTGGTCATGTCACTCCATGTAGATTTCAGTGTAAGATACCTTAGTTAATATATACTAGTTGCATTACTAGTGTATGTGTACATGGCCAATATCACTATCACCCATGCCTACCTAGATAAAGGTTCTCTCATGCACATTATCTCTGGAAGGCATTCGCACACCTTTTTTTGGAAATTTTTAAGCAAATGTGGCACTGGATGCCTGTTTGCCATGGGTGCAAAACAAATGCAGCAAAGTATCACTTCAGTAGACATCAGCTGGGACTCTGCACATAACGGGACTCAAATCCGTAAGTGCTTTGTGCATGCCTGGTCATGGCTGAGAAAATATTGTTTTGGTGATTACATATTTTACCAAGTAGCCAAACTTGGAATCTGCACGTAATGAGAATCAGCTTATAAGCAAAGAGGATTGCATGCATGTCTGTTTTGCTTGGTTTCTGATTTGTAGCAAACTAGTTTAAGATCGGGAGAGCAAAGAGATTTCAGTGGCTTGTGGATGACCCATTCATTCTGTTTTCCTAACCATTAAGTCATTCCTTCCTATGAAATCACCATGGTCGTGACCTGTTCTCTTGGCTGAGCAACAGACAGGAAGAAGAGTAATTGCTGCTGAGCAGGCAGTTTGGGAAAGATGAGAAGAAATAGGGCACCGAGCTTCATCTCTCATACTGCTGACCCAGCTCTCCATCTTGTTATTCTTGAAATGCATCCAAGGCTTTTTAATAAGCTTACTGAGGGCAGAGCCAAAGACTTCCATTATGTATGTGTGATCAGAAAAGAGGCATGTGCTAGATGAGAGAAATCATCTGCTTTGATTAGAAGGTGGGGAGAAAGCCCTCAGACTGAGCTGGCACTTAGCCCTGCCCTGGTTTAGAGGTATCACACTATCAGCCCTCAATGCCTGTATCTTACCGCCCTGTTTTGTTCTCTTCCACCAGCTGATCTACATGATGGCTACTACATATAACTATGCGGTTTTGAAGTTTAAGAGTCGGGAAGACTGCTGCACTAAGTTCTAAATTGCATAAGGCCGATAAGGAGCTTTATTTAGAGAGCTCAGCTCTGTAGCATGAACATCACTGACACTCCAGACTAAAGCGGAGCCTAGGTTTCTGAAGTTTTGCTACAGTAATTTGTAAATAGCCTCAATTAACTCACTTTGAATGGTAGACTAAATAGGACTTACTGTACGTTAATTACAAAAGAATAGGGTCTGGCTATTCCCACAGTTTAAAAGGATTGTTACTTACTGACACTGGTGAGCATCCTTTGAAAAACAATTTTCTTGAACTTAAACTCTAAGCAGTATCTCTAAATGGATTATTAACACCTCGCCACAGCTGCATTTTCCATTCCTTTTGCTTGCTAACCAGACTTAGTGACGGGAAAGAGAATGAGCACCGACGGTGGCAAGTTAGAACCTAGCTTTCATTTTGTCACATCTTTCTAGAAAAATATTTCACAAGTATAGTTAAAATTAATTTTAAAGGGGTTTTAATATAACATGGTTGGCTCATTACCAAATAAATGCCAAGTTAGATCAGATAAAAATTTGAAGGGTATCACCCATTTAATTTTTCTGAAAAAATTATTATATATTTTTGATACAACACCGTCACTTCTTTAGAACCCACAAAACTGGCAACTTTAAATTGTCTGCTGCATAGCAACTGTTCCCTCATAACTAGGTTCTTAAATTACATAAAAGATTTTGATGGGAAGAGAAGTTGGGCTCAGATCTGAAGGTCTCATCTATGTTGAGAAGGAAGTATGGTATGAGAAAGGAGTTTGGCCTTTTAAAAAACTGAGCTGTGCAGATTTGTTTTGGGCAATGGGAAAATACATGGGAAGGATGTGTGTGCCACGAAAACTGTAAAGAATGATAAGGATTTTTATGTGAAATGAACCTAGAGGAAATGAAATACTGGCAGTTATAAAAGGAAGAAAAGTTTTCATTGCTAAAACATTGTTTACAGACTGCATACTTAAGTTTTTAATTTGAGGTTTGAGATTCATTTAATTTCTCCATGTTAAATATATACGTCTATAATCATTTACTTGAAATAAACACTTCTCACACTTTGTAGGCCTTCTGGGGAATTTCTTTTTTATCCACAGATAAGTCTTTGCTTTACATTTTTAAGCACTAAAAGCAACGTGTTTCTGAACTTCTGCCTTTGTCTTTTAAAGCTACTCTCAAAATGGTAAAGAGCACTGTCATGTATTTCATTTTTACTTCTTCTTAACAATAACTTTGGTCATTTTATTCCCAAGTTCACTATATTTGCATACTAACGTTTCTTCAGCCTCGTAATATGAAGCAAACTAGTAGAGCATGCTCCGTGTCCAACGGCTCTGCTAGCAGAAGAGTATTAATAGCCAATAACCCTCCCCTGTCCAGCTGATACGTCTAATCTGACTAGCAGCTCGCTTTGCCTTCTCACATGCTCACTAGCCATCATGCTCACCCTTCTTTTCCAGATCCACTTCCTCATGATACTGTCTTCTAACTGGGCTTACTTAAAGGATGCAAGCAAAATGCAGGCTTACCAGGATATCAAAGCAAAGGAAGAACAGGAACTGCAAGATATCCAGTCTCGGTCAAAAGAACAACTCAATTCTTACACTTAAAAGTGTTTGCCAGAGCGTGTCAGCCAACGAATTTACAGCTCTGACACATCATCAGACAGCTGCTCTGCAGTACAGATGTGTATCCCACCAAACTAATGTAGATGTACCAACATTTCACTGTCTGTTTCAAGCTGCTGGGGTGGATCTCTAGGAAAACCTTCCAGTGGGTAAATCATTTTCTTTAGAATATTGGAGGTTTCACATTAGCCATTTTAAAAGGCAACACTTTGGCAGAATGACCATTTATCCTTTGGAAAGTCGTGGCATGTGCACTTAACTGCTAGAGCAGTTCTAACAAGGGATAGAATCACATCATGCTCCTTAGTGGGGACCTATGGCATGCCAGTATCAAAGGATGTGACTC
Source organism: Micromys minutus (assembly GCF_963924665.1). Taxonomy (NCBI): domain Eukaryota; kingdom Metazoa; phylum Chordata; class Mammalia; order Rodentia; family Muridae; genus Micromys; species Micromys minutus. The sequence goes on along the minus strand of NC_137970.1, from coordinate 24,394,783 downwards.
TAGATTTACATATGCCACCTGTCCTCCAGTGTTATCAAAATAGAATTAGTGTGAAGTTCATTTTTGATAGCTGACCTTTATTAACGTTTAGCTCATCAAACATAATGTGATTCTTCCAAACTTAAAATCAGCACCCCCATGGTCTCACACATTCATTTCCCAAGCCACTCAGAAACCTATCTTTTAGTAATGCTAAAATGAGCTGCAATCATGCTAAATTTATCAGTGCAGAAGCTGGATTCTGACCGGAGCTCTGCAAAATCAGCTTTAGAGTCGATCACAATGCAACAAAATGGAAGTAAGGATTTGGTGATCACCATTCGTGTTTGGAAACAAATATCAGCTCTGCCTTAATATTTGCTTTCAATTTCTAATAATTTATATTGTAATCAAAAACCCAAAATCCCTTCATAGATTTTTGTTCCATGAATATTTTTCTTAAGAAGTGTTACCTTGTTAAAATGACCACCATTCTAAACCATTTTTAAGTGGTCTGGACAGTGAGTTTACAGTTTCCTATCAACTATCTAAAACCTAACTGCAAATTGACCACAGACCTCTGACCTCCTACTTTTATAGACTTTAATACATAAGTAACTTAAATTAGGGTTGATATTTATTCCATTGTTTTCTTATCTAAATCTTAATTTCCTGGAATAATAATGTTTGATATTCAGCAAGAAAACTGCTTGAGTTTAAGCCATTTTCAAAAGAAACTTGCCTTCTAACTCATTGTGTTCCAGAACATTAAGTGACTAATAGGTACTGGGTATTAGTGATGGTAAGTTTTGTGTTGTTCTTTCTGGAATGATCCATATAACTGTGGGGTGCATCAGTGCTTTTCAAAGGGGCTGCATACTATAGGGTTAACTATGTATATTCATGTTAAGAGTTAACTTGTGATTTGGCTGTTTCCTGGATTTTAAAACATACACATGTGCAGAAATGTATTCAAATGAAAGGAAGCATACCTTTATGAAGATGCTATTAAAATTGAACATCAACTATAATATTTCATTTGGATTTCTTCTTTTGGTTAATGCCGAGAAACGCCTATTTGGATTCCTTTTAATTGGGAGACGCTCTCTTCTGTGTAGAACAGTTGTTCTAAGATAGCTTAGTGTTTTGTTTTCCTGTTGCATGACCGAATTCAATATTTTTTCCAGCAGTGGAGGTGCTGTTAGAGTCCAGTGTTCTAGAAGAGGCAGTGTCTAAGGCCTAATTTTACTTTTCTAATTCTGGTAGCTATTGCCAGGAATTTTTGAAAGTTTTGTTGAAGTAGTCTAATATTTTTTATGTAAAGAGCATTAAATTTTGCTATGTATAAATTTTTGTAACCTAACAGTGAATCAATATTTTCTATCAGTGCCAAGGGCTTCCTGTAGTTCTATTCAAGTGTTACAATAAATATTTGTAGATAATAGTCGATACTTGTGTATGCTTATTTTAAAGATCTATTTAGGTGGAAATAGTTGTGGATGTACTAAAGAATAATGAAATAAAATTATAGCTTCAATTGCTTGCCTTTTTACCATACATAAACCCTATCTTTCTCTGTTCGTAGTATGGTGTCATTTTTGAATCATATACATCATCAAAATTTTACATAGGTAGAGAAATATAGTCCATGGGAGAATGCTACTGGTTTTATTTTGCACATGCACACACAAAAAATGTTTTTAGCAAGAGCAAACTGAGAAAATGTTGTAACCCACTGGGCTGTATTTTGTGTAAAATGCTACTAGCACTTAAGAGTCTATGAAAAGCACACAATTTTCTTAACTAGTTTCTCCAATAAAAAGCTATCTACCTACAGGATTAACATGTAGCTTAATCTTGGCCAAAGTTAAAAAAAAACAAAAAACAAAACAAAAAAACTTTTTGGTTTAACAAGGGTTTATAAACTCTTGACTCGTTTTTAAAGCCAAAATTTAGAGGTATATTTGAGAATATAATGAAGTCTAATTCTAACACTTCATTCTCTAAGCAGCAACACTAAATTTATCTTGGGATTTCATTCTCTAACTTGATAACACTGTCAGGATGATTGTACATTTGGATGGTATCTACCTGACCTTTCTTAGTGAGGCCGTGCCTTTGGCATTATGGGCAGATCACCTCTAAATGAAGTGTTGCCTCTTGATCGCTCCCCTTCATTCACATACTGCAGGTGAATGAGCATGAGCCCAAAGTAATGAAATTTGTATCAATACCATCTGCTTAGTTTGCGTTTTGTCATTTTGTGTCACTGGATAAGCCTCCTAAATAAACACTAAAACCACAAGTAGCCTTAATCAACAGTAATTCTGCCATCAAACATAGGAACCTCTGGAGGGCACAGGTTTTTCTAATTACCTCTGGTTTAAGAACAAAACAAAACCATGAGCCAGGTGGTGGTGGTGGTGGTGGTGGTGGTGGTGGTGGTGGCACACACCTTTAATCCCAGCACTACAGTGGCAGAGGCAGGCACATCTCTGTCTGAGTTTGAAGCCACTCTGATCTACAAAGTGAGTTTCTGAACAGTCAGGACTGTCGACAAAGAAACCCCGTCTTGGAGGGTTAAAACCAACAACCAAAAAGTCAAAGTTATTAGAGAAACCTACATACTTAAAAATCAACAATTCCATCCATTATAAATAAGGATTGAGGATTCTACAGTAAAGATACTGGCTTACTCCTGCTACCAAAAAAAAAAAAAACCAAACAAAAACAAAAACAAAAAAAACAAACCAAAAAACTCTTTAGACAAGGTAACTAATAAAGAAGTTTGGGGTTTTTGTTTTATTTTTACAGTTCTGGAGACTAAGAATCTCAGTAATAAAGTGCTGGCAAGTTCAGTGACTGAAGAGGGTTAGGCTCTGGCTTGTACAGTGTCAAGTTTTGGGTACTTCTGAAAAGGATGACTGCTCTCTCATTCTATTTAGGAGGGTCTGCTTTCCTGTCATCACTGCCCAGAAGCCCACCTCCTAATACCATCACACTAGGGTTTCAACATATGAACAGTGGAGAAGCTACATGTTTAACCACAGCAGATGGCTGTGGTTTATAAACATTACAATGGAAAAATTTGTGTTCATGTCCAGAGAGGAAACTGCTCTGAAGATGGCTTCCTGTTTTATACATTATAGCCCAAGTATAGAGCTTAGTAAATTCAAGTGTGGCAGCTGACAAGATAAGTTTTCAAATAGGTATAACGTAAGACAAAAACAGTTTTGTCATTTTATTATAATGAATAAATTGCATGGCTAAAGAAAGGATTACATAGGCAGAGTGTGGTGATGCATACCTTAAAAGGAAGGCAGAGAGGCAAGTGAATCTTTGAGTTCAAGGCCAGCCATGGCTTCAGAAAGATCCTGTCTCAAAAAATAAAAGGGGTAGAGTAAGGATTTAATTGCCTGTTACTAATGTCTCATACATCATGGTACTAAATTAAAACAATGTTAAAAAACACTATACACAAAGTTTTCCATTGACAATTTTAATTAGAGAAAAACAAGAACACATATTACATGACTTCTTGTATGTGAGAAGCTAGACAGCTAATGTGATTACCAGATGTCATCTGGTTCTTCATGAGAAAAGCCTGGAGAACTAAAGAGAAAAATTAGATATTTAAAAAATTCATGCCAACTTCAAGATCAGTGGTTCTCAACCTGTAGGTCACAACCCTTTCACCGAGGTCATCTAAGACCATGGGAAAACATATATTTCCAGTTATGAAGTAGCAATAAAAATAACTTTCTGGTTGGGGATCACCACAACATGAGGCACTGTATTAAAGGGCTGCAGCATTGGGAAGGGGAAGAAGCCCTGCTCTAGATCTTCAGAATGGTCCTACTCCTCTCTGGTAGTGTTTTTGCCCTCACTTACAATTAGTATCAAGGTCAATTTCACAAATCAAATCACAATCAACTTTTTGAAGCCAGTGGGTTTTTCATTTTGTTCTGTTTTGTTGTTTCTGTCTCAGGCTGACCCCAAACTATGTAACCAAAACTGACCTTAAAATTTTAATCCTCATACTTCTACCTGAGTAATGAAATTACAGGCATGTGGCACCATGCCCTGTTTGAGGTGTTTGGGATTGAATCCAGGGATTTCTACCTTCTAGTTAAACACTCTACTAACTGAATTAAATCCCTATCCCTTTTAAATTCATAACTTTTGAGAGTCTTATTATATAGCCCAAGCTAGCTTCAAACTCTTGATCTTCCTGCCTCAGGCTCACAAATGCTGGAATTACCAGAATATACTACCATACCCAACTTTCAAATGTCAGTAAATTTTTACGGACTCAATGACTTCTTTAAGGCAAGCCCAACTATCTGATCATTTTTAGCTGACTACATGAGCAATACTGACTGACTTGCCTTAGGGACATAATGTTTGAAGGAAGCCATACCTTTCATCCTTGTCACTAGGCATCATCATATCCACCAGTGAGCATTCTTTGCCCGATTTTTTGGAGCTCTGACACAGGATGGAGAAAAGAATAATGTGAAAACAAGTTAACTTCAGAAAAAGGCCAAAAGTTAGTACACTTTGATTTCTCTAATAATTATTTTGGAAACATATAAGAGAGCCTAAAAAAGCCTCTTTAAAGTGAAACTTAGCAAGTACATCAAAATAATTCACAGTATGTATTTTCAATACTCATAATTCAAACAGAAAATGTTTCACAATCTATAATTCAACAAAACATCAAATAAAACATCCTATCAGGTACAAAATGACAAATTAGAATCTTTTCAATGTTATACCTAAACTAAGACTTAAATTTTATCAACAGTGTATATATTTTACAGAATCCTGGCTCTATTTCAAGTATTCACTTTCTAGCCTTTAACCTTCCTGTCTTTAATAGAGAACACATGCCCCAAGGTATTGGAATAAGCCTCCCCAGTGTGTCCCTCTCCTCTGCCATCCGATTGCTATCCATAGCACAGGCACCTTATCTGCACTTGATTGGTCCTGTCTCTGCTGGATAATTTTCATGTATTTTTCTAAAGGATTTTCACCATGAGCTGGTTTGTCTTTTTGTTCTTGAACACTCTTTTCTAATTCTTCTTCCATCTCAATCTTCAGTGAATCTTCAATCATCCTCTAGAAAAAGACCAGTGCCCAAAGAGGAAATACATGAATACGTTTTAAAAACTTTTTAGTCTTAAAAATCAAAATAATAAGATCCTTATCCTGGAAGCACAACTTGTATACCAAAGAAATGTGTGTTTAAAATGAAGTCATTGCTACTGTCAGATAAACAAACATGTCATTTTAAGGAAGGAAGGGATTAAGCAGGAGACCAAGAAATATTTTTAAGGCATGTTAAGTAGCCAAGAGCAATCCATCTGCCTAGCACTAAAATCAGAACAAGAAAGGTAAACAAAGATGTGTAGGCCTAGATGCCACTGTGCACTGACTAGATGCACCTCCTTGCCCTAGCTCTTCCATCTGGCTAGCTGGTTTTCCTGGAGTGCATATACAGAGGGAACTTATAGAAAAGATGAGAATACATGTGAATCTCTTTTCAAAACCAAGTTGCTCAGAAGGAGCACAACAGGAGAGGAAAGAGAATGCCTTTGAGGTCACCTGCTGCTTCTCTGACCTCACAGCATTACTGACTCACAACCTTGAGCTCAAGGTACTTGCTGAAGATGTCCTCTAAAGAAATGTATACAGGATTTAAGTGACACATTACCCGCTCCTGCTCTAGTTTTTCCAGCTCTCTTCTTTCCCTCTCTAGAGCGTCTTGCCGTTCATTCTGCCTTTGTTCTTCTCTCTGCCTACGTTCTTTCATGTGGAGTTCCCATAGCTGCTCTTCTTTTTGTTCTCCAGTTTGGCTCTGAGCAGCACCTAAAAGGACAGAAAACAGAGTGAATAGCTACCAGTATCAGATTTTTCAAATCAAGTCTTCTGCAGGCCTGCTTCATTTTCTACTGATTCTGATGACCTGCTCTAAGTTGTCTATTTTTACGGTCTTCCAGCTCACAGACTGTACCCTAGCAACACTCCTAGATTTTACTTTCCTGAGATGGATATAAACCACCACACCATATCACACTGTACTGATCCTGGTCCTTTCTAGGGATCATCCTTTTTCTTTCCTCCATTTTTATTCAATGTGTACAAGTGTTTTGCTTACACGTGTATCTGTGCACCATGTGCATGCAATCAATGCCTGAGAAGGCCAGAAGAGAGCATCAGATCACCTGGGACTAGAGTTACAGACAGGAGTGAGATGCCATATGGGTGATGGGAACTGAACCTGAGTCTTCTAGAAGAGCAGTTAGTGCTCTCAGCCACTGACCCATCTCTAACCCCACAAAAATGGAGAAATCCTCCTAAAGTTATAATGGTTCTTTCCTCATCTCTGTCTAGGTAGGTCATGGACATAAACAACCATAACACTCGAAACTCAAGAGGCTGAGCCCACAAGTTCAAGGGCAGCCCAGGCAACAGAGATTATCCCATATCTACTGAGCCACCAGTGCTTGTGTGCTTATCCAACTCATCTTGCTGCTAGAGACAGTTCCTCTGTGAGGCCCTCCTTACCATACTTGCCAATGCATTATACCTTCTTTCTAAAAAAGAGAAAAAACACGTGTGCTTATTTCCCTCCAGTTCTATTGCTTCTGAACAAGGCTCATGTTTTAATTACTTGTCTTTTTTCCTTTCATTCTTGGCACAAGTCCCTGCCCTTCAAAGGCTTAAGTAAGTCTCGGTTTCACAGATGATGATACTGGCCATTCTTTCAGTTCTAGCCCATGACCTACATACACCTTTTCACTCAAAAAAAAAAAAAAAATGCTAATCAGCAACAATGCCACAGATTCACCAAAGGATTTCAGACTCTTGTGTTGGGCTTTATCCCAGATGCTTAGCAGGAATAAGAGCTAGCTTTACTCAAAGAGAATGGCCACATAGATCTATCTATCTATCTATCTATCTATCTATCTATCTATCTATCTATCCATCCATCCATCCATCCATCCATCCATCCATCCATCCATCCCCCACCCACCAACCCATCTATATATCCATCTAGCCACCCAGCCATCCATTTAATATATGTTTGTTCTAAAATTCAAATATCAAAAGCTTACTTCCACAGATACAATTACTCTGTTCCTCCTTTCCAGTGGAGGAGAGGTTACTTCAAATGGTTCTACTTTCTGACAGGGAATAGCAATGACAAAGTAAGTCTGTTGTTGAAAAAAAAAGTAAAAAAGAAGAAAGGAAAAAGGCAGAAGGAGGGAGGAGAAAAAAGAGGAAACAGAGCAGGATGAAAAAATGTGGCAAGAGAAAAGAGAGAGGAAGTGGCAGAATTATATAGAAACTTCTTTAGACACAAAAGCCAAGACCAGAAGCATATGCATTAGGAACCTCAAGGACACAACATTTTTACCTTTTTTTTTTTTTTTTGTTCCTAGACGAAGAGGCAGAGATTAATATATGAGAATTTCTCAAATGGTCTAGTAATTATCTCAAGAGCCATGAATGTAGTATCCTATACATCTCAAAGCAGAACATCCAGCTAGCTACTAACTGATTTCCCTCAGCTAGTATTTTGACTATTTCCTTCAAGTGTGTGAACATGGCCACTGCACCTTCTACAAGGTGAAGGTGCCTGCTGGAATCCTTCATTGTCCCACCCTCTTATCCCAGACTCTCCATGAAGGCAGGAGCTAGATTTGGCTCAGTGATTATACCTAGCCTCTAGGCAACTACTATACAGGTGCTTGCTTGGTTCTGGTTTAATAAATTGTCTTCCAAAGCACTTACTCAGGAATAAGTATAATCAAAATCTCTTGCTCCTTTTCAGTAATTCCTTATTTTCCAGAGTACTGTGGCTTCCAGAGTACTTCTAGAGTCCCATCAAAGTACTATGAAGTCTTTGCATATGTTGTGTGTGGGGGTTAATGGTGTCCCTGTTTGGGCAGCACTAAGAGGCAACTTTAAGTAAGACATTTCCTTTCAAGTTTGAGGCTGAGAAGAAAAGGACCTGGCTGTGGACTGGGCTAGAACAAAGCACAAACTTCCTCTCAGTTCTTTGCTCCCTCTACCACCTGACGGAGAAGTAAATAAGCTGAAGAAGAGGAAAAAAAATGGGCCAGGCAGAAGACTGACAACCACTTTCCTCCAGTGATTATGTAACAATATCAACTTTTCTAAAGACTGAAATATATACATTTTTCTATCCTAATTTATGAAATAAATAAATCTAGTAAAAAAATAAACACTAAAAAGTTGCAATAGTAAAGCTATACAACGAATGAGCTTAACCATTACTTTAGGTTTTTAACAATTTCTAAAGAAGATAGGGAACAGTTTTTGCAGAAGAGGAGCTCAAGTAAACTTTTTAAAAAGAATAAATAAGAAGTCTTCTCTTTGAGGTTTTCCTTAACAGTTTGTACATGTTCACACAGGATGAATGATAATGCCACAAGCCAAGCCTCTGAATAATCTATATATTTATGGAAGTCCTACAGGACCAGGGATGACTCAGCAGATAAAGGCACTTGCTACAAACCCCAGTTTGATCCATGAGAACTGACTACCCCAAGTTGTCCTTTGACCTCCATAGACAAACACAAAAATACAAACAAAACAAACAAACAAAGAATGTTGGGCCTAGAGAGAGAGCTCAGGGATTAAAAGTGTTTGCTAGTCTTCTAGAGAACCAGCATTTGATTCCCAGAACCCATCACCAGGCAGCTCACAGCTCACAGCTGCCTGAAGCTCTAACTCAAAAGATTCAATGTCTTCTTCTGGCCTCCCCAGGTACGTGCACACTCATGTACATAGACAGACATACACCAATATACATAATTCAATAAATAAATGTAATAATAGGAGTGATGTAGGAAATGAGTTACAGAGCATACAGATCAGCATGCAGTATGTAATTATTGTTTACTGCTAGTTAAAGAACCACTTACTTGGGTAGCTGTGCAAAATGGGTCTGGAAGACAGAGTAGCTGCAGCAACATCTATACCAGGCATGTCACCAGCAGGGTGGAGTCCTTCTGCTTCAAACTCTTCTGGCTTGTTCCCTGCATCCATATGAAGTACAATAATTGTGCCATAAGTCCTTAGTAACAGCAGCGGAGCGTCATGCAATACAGGAGTGGGGGGGGTGCTTGGGAGTTTTAAGGAGTGGTAGGGATAGGTCATGGAACACCAAAAGTGCTCTTTCCTAAAGAGTTCTAAATCCAACTACTTATGAAGTGCTCAAACCTCAATATTTTAAAGAATTACATGTGTGTAAAAAAAATCAATACAGTACTAGAGAATTTATTTGGTTTGATGATAAAATCCTTTGAATCAACCTAAATATCAATGATAAAATGTCAGTCAACACCTGGTACAAAGGGGAGAGCTTTGGTAGCAGAGAGCTACTGGAGTAGGGGGAGTCAGTGTATTTTTTTTAAGGAAAGAGGTCCTGTTGGGTTACCCCTGCTCTAGTAGATGATCCTACATCCGTACACCTGTGCTCTGACTGGACTCAGTAGGTTGGAGGGAGACATGAAGGGGGAGTCAGGGAGGGGTTGAGGAAGAATAGGCAGTGGCTATGATCAAAATACACTGTATACATGTATGAGATTTTCAAAAAATGAAAAAATCAATGATTTAACAAAGTCAGATTAACTGTTGAGTTAAAAAAATGACAAAATTTACTCTCTTTTCACTTAACTATGCAGAATATGATTATTTTCAGATCTAACAATGAAATTTATAAGCCCAAATGATAGATTCTATACAAATGTAAAGAATTCTCAAGAGTGTCGGAGGTGACGGGCCCTATATCCTTATCCTTATGAAGTAGGTGACACTGTTGGAGGCAAGGCTATAGTATAGTCAGGCCACCATTTTCCTGACTTCTCATCTTAATGTTTGTGTATCCATGTAGAGACAGGTCAATGCTCAGTGTCTTTCTAAGTCACTCTCTACCTTATTTTTGTGACAGAGTTTATCACTGAACCTGAAAGTTCACTTATATGGCTATACTGGATGGCTAGTAAGCCCCAGGGCATCCTCCTGCCTCTACTTCCAGAGTATACCACTCACCCAGCCTTAGCCACTGTCCCAGCCCTTCATTTGAATATTCCTTCACCTCCATTCTACCAGTGAAGATGAGGTTTCCTTAAGTCTGAAGAATCAACAGGATCAATATAACTTAAACAGTATCTTCATACTCCACAAAAAGGAAAAGAGTGAACAATGAAACACTTACTTAGAATCTATGAGTTATAACAACTGTTTTCAAAGGAAATTCAAGTGCACCTTAAAATTCTCTGTCACAGAAAGGCTGTCAAGACAGCTCAGCAAGTAAAGGTACCCCCCATTAAATTTGACTACTAAGTTCAATGCCTGGGACACACAAAGTGAACCAAAAGAACTGACACATGCAAGTTGTTCTCTCGTCTCCATGATGTGTGCTGTGCTGCAAACATACATGTTACATACATGTGCATACACTCAGATTAAAAGAGCAATAAAATTGTTTTAAAAAGAAAAATAAAACAATACATCACAAAATAGACATGTCCCAACTTATGAGTATTTTGCTAAAAGAAACCTTTGCTATATTTCTTCTTATAAAAACGGATAGGTATGTGTTAGGGATGGGGTTGGGGTGAAGAGATGGATCATCAGTAAAATGAGCACTGGCTGCTCTTAAGGAGGACCAAGTTCAATTTCTAGCACCCAGCACTCTCATGACAGTCATCATCTGTAATGCCAGCCCCAGGGAATCTGACACCCTCTTCTAGCCACTATGGGCACAAGACACAAAGACATACAGGCAGGCAAAACACCTCTACAAATAAAAGTAAATAAAAATTTTAAAAAATACTACATGGCTAAGGAGATTGGCTCTATGAATACAGTGTTTGTTTTGCAAGGGGAGAAAGCACCTGAGTTAGAATCCCCAGAACCCACACAAAAAGTGTCATGATAGTGGCTGTCTGTCATCCCAGTATGACTAAAGCAGGATGGAAGGCTAAGACAGGAGAATCACCATTAGTTAAGTCACAGGCCATTTAGCGTGGTATACTGATATACAATGGAATGATGAGACCCTGCCTTAAATAAGGTGGTAGATGAAATATAACTGAAGTTGTCCTTTGACCACTACACAGGTGTCATGACACATATGTAAACATGTACATATACATATGTATGTACACACACACACACACAAAATCTAATATTCAAAACTTACATTTGAAAGATGGTTCAAATTTCTCCTTATCTTTCAAAGATTGCTTGTCCACATTTGAAAACTCACTTTTATCTTGTGTTTCAGTTTGTCTCTGATATAAACTTGATTGGAAGAATAAATACATGAATATGAAGTGTTAGTAACAACATAAAAAGCCAAGATAATAGGGTGGCACAAGTTGTCTGGTTGATAAAAACAATTTGCAGAATGTTTTGCAATTTTTTAAAGATAGGTTCTCTTTGGCTGGTCTAGAACTATGTAGACCAAATTGACCTCAAACTCCTGGCAATTCTATCTCAGACTCCCAAATATGGGGATACACACATAAGCAAGGATGCTTGGCTCTGACACTCATTTTTTCATTGGCTTATAAAGAATGGCTCTAAATGCTACACAGATGGCTCAGTGGTTAAGAACACTGGCTGCTCCGCTAGAAGACCTTGGTTTAATTCCAAGCAGCCACATGGCTTCTCGAAATAGCCTGTCACTCCAGTTCTAGGGGATCTGACACCTTCCTCTGGCCTCTGTAGACACCAGGAAGGCATGTGGTACACAGATGTGCATGGAAGCAAAACACCCATATATAGTTAAAAAAAAAAAAATGCTTGCCCAGCATGTATGAGATCCTAGTTCCTACTGCAATATATTTCAAAAGAAAAGAAAAATGAAAAGAAAAAAAAAAGTGTGTGTGTGGTAGGGGGATGAGAGAGAGAATAGCTTCAGAGGACAGAGCCTGCCACTAGGTATTGTTCTTGGCAACTAGTCTCTTTCACTCAGTCATCTCTCTTGTTACCACCCTATGCCCTGACATTGCTCCAGTTAACAAAGAATAGCATACTCTCAACACTATTCCTAGGGTAGTTTTCCAGTAACCACAAAACATTTTCTCTAATTCCATATGATATCAGCACAAACCAGCTAAAGATGCAAATGCACAAGCCAATCTATATCAAAGTGTGCTGATTTAACATACTATGGGTCTTGATACTCTTTTTTGCTTCCTTGTAAGAAAATTCAATACAAGCAGGGCATGCTGTCTCGAAGTTGAGAAGGCAGATAGGCGGGAGAATCACTCCCAGTTTCAGGCCAGCCTAAGCAATATAGCAAATGAGCCTGTCTGAGAATAAAACAAACAACTACAAGCTAAAAGATATTAAAAAATACAATTGTTTCAGTAGGGATTCAGAAACTTCTGTTGTAGTCTTTCCTGTAAATTACAGCTCAAGTGACCCACTGGCCTAATCCATTTCTTCCTACCTTGACAGTCATACTACAGAGTCCACCATTACTTCAGGATTTTTTCAATGTTACACAAACTGTAACCTTGTTTGTATTTAAATACCAAAACACTTTTTGTCCTTGAGATAAGGCCTCTCTTTGTGTGTATCCCTGGCAGTCCTGATACTCACTCTGTAGACCAGGCTAGCCTTGAACTCAGAGATCCTTCTACTTCTGCCTCATAAGTGCTGGAATTAAAGTTGTGTGCTACCACTCCTGACCTTCAAAAGATATTTTTAAATGACATTTTGATGTGTGAAATTTCTCCAACTCTCAAAATGAGCCCAACCTATTTGCTGTGACAAACTTTATAAACAACTATCTATCTTTATGAACCAAATCCATTCACAGTCCCAAGAAGATATTTATTCACACAATTATCGCACACTCTCCCTCATAATTCAAATGACTTTCAAAGACCACAAATGAGTTTACAATCTAACTGTAAATTCCAGACTGCCACATGATCTTTAACACTGCCTTATAAAGACCAAAGGAGTAAAGGTCAAAACTGCAAGTTCGTAGAACGATTCAACAGAAGATAATGAGAAAATAACTTACCAGGCAGATTGCTCTGGAGGGCTGGAGATAGAAGGACCGGAGAAGCTGTGCCTAGATGTAATAGGCGATGGCTGGGCTGTTCTCTCAGGACAAGGAGTAGGGGAAGTAGCAGGTGATGCAGATTCTTTGTCAAGACAAGGGCTGGAGGAAGTAATGTGTAATCTCCTGAGACCTACGATGAAATAGGATAAAAATATTACAAACTGCAGGGAGAAGATATTGACGTGTTTTTTTAAAAGCTCTATTAATTTCAAAATAAATTCTACACCATCCTTGCAAATAGCCAAACTTATTGTGTGAAAACCAAAATGGTTCAAGCACCAAAATCAAACTGTAGAAGAAACATGGAGCATACAGAACTAATCAGCAGCAAAACAAAGACCATTTGCTCCCTCAGCACTTCTGTGTGTTAAGGAACCTCTAGACCTTAACACACTTTGTGTTGCCAACTTCCACAGCAATCCTGTTACAGGGGAGGGCTACCCACTGTTGACCAGAGTATGGTTGAATGAGAACAGCCACCAGTGCTGGAGCAGACTCCCCAAGCTGCCTAGGTCTAAAGCATCCATGTCACAACCCTCTGGACAGTGGCTTACCTTCCAGATACATTTCATTATCCAGACTTCTTCTCGATTTTGGATGGGGTGTAGAGGAGAGACATGTGGAAGAAGAGGTCCTGTGTGGCCGTGAAACCACACTGCCCATGAACGCTTTGGACACATCACTCTTTTCTTCCTTCAGCATGTCCGCAAGAGGCTGCTCAGAGACAACTCTGTTCTCTGCAGAAACATGTCTATCCCTAGAACTGGAAGCTATGCTTCTGAGTGCTCCTACAGAGTATGCAGATGAAGGACTCTTTTCCGGCTGAAGGCTCATAGAAGGATTTTGAGTAACTCTTTGATAGTAAGTTTTGAAGGCCTTTTCCAAGCGTTCAGCCTCTTGCTCTAGCTCTCTTACTTTGGCTTTAGTACTACTGGCTACAAACTCAAGGTCAGAGTCTGGGGAACTAGCCTCCGTTGCTGTATTTACATAAGGTGGGACCCTTGGCATAACTGCACCTGCCATAACCTTGTTCCGTTCAAGGGGTGCATTCAAGAAATCCCCACTTGTATCTTCATTGTGGGGTGCCATCTTGCCACTCAATAGGCCAGTCAGGGAAGGCAGGGTCAGAGAATACTTTGGATTTCGGAACACTTCATTTTCTAGGGCTGCAGGACACAAAAAGAAAATTTGAGAAATGAGAAGAAAAGGCTACAAATAAAATTAAATAATACTTAAGAATATTTTTTAAAGTAGTAAAAACAAGCCTACATATTAAACAGTTTCTGAATCCAGTCATACTCGTTAACATTTACTGAAAGCTAACTTCATGTACCAAGCCTTTATAAACATGATAAATTTCACAATCTGTTACAAATGAGTATGCAATAATTACGTCTGAGAAGTGAAAAATATATAACTTACTGGGTACAAAGTCTAGCCAGATCTGAATTGTAGCAAACACATTTAATAAGTCTTTGTTTATTCCAATCAGCACGAGAATATTCACACATTTAACTGCAATATAATTAGTCTCTTGCCAAGCCTAAGTGTCAGATAACCTAGCCAGAAATTCCCACTGCTCTCTTCTGGGAGAAGGGATTGGGTCTTCTCTAACCTGGGGGCCACATGGTCAGCAATTCCTAGAGCTGATGAGATTTCCAAGCATAAATCCAGCACCTATGCTGCGTCTTATGATGCTACTAAACAATGGGCTAGAGGTAGGCCATGTGCGAAGGACTACAGGAGGGCCTAGCTTCACTAAACTACTTTCCCATTACAAGACTACTATAACTTCAGTGGAAGACACAGTCAGCAAACAACTGCTAATAGAAAGAGTTTAGAAATGAGTAAAGACCTAGAAATAAACTAGTGAGGGTGGAAGGAACAAGTGACTGAAGAGTCCAAGCAGAAACTAACGAAGACAAATAAAGAAGATGAGAAACAAGCTGAACCGTAACAAATACACACTGGGCCCCAAACCAACTGAAGAAGAAAGTATTCAAGCTTTTCTCCTCTTTCCATGAAGCAGGGGAAAAGGCATTCACAGCAAGACAGTAATGAATCATTAGCAGTAACTAGTGCCCTAGGAGCTTCTATATGCCAGGTCATGCCCTATATCCATTCTATCTTTGCCCACTGTGGCCCAGTAGGGATCATTATCTCCATTATAAGTGGGGAACTTGAAAAAGTTCTAAACATGTAATGCCCAAGATCAAACAACTTCAACTGAAGGCCAAAATAAAGTAGTTCTACAACTCTGAGAGCAATATTCTATCCTGCTTCTCTTATTTATATACAAGTCTGGTAAAAAAAGAAAGATAGATATATGGGAAAGCCTATTAGCCTTAACAGAATCACACACTCTCTCTCTCACACACACACAAGCAAACACTGAGATGGGGGAGGGAAGCAATGAGACACTCAGAAGGGTAAAAGTGATCGCTGTACGAGCCAGACTACCTGAGTGTGGTCCCTGAGACCGGGGTGCTAGTAATGCAACAGTGGTAAGGCTACATATGGGAGGAACCAATTGTTCTCTTAATTGTACTTGAAGTCTTCTCCACTGGACAGAGCTCACTGTAACTGTTACTGCTACTATAAACATGGTCAAATCCATGGGTAGACAGGTGGAGAAGTGGCTCAGCAGTTAAGAACACTGGTTGCTCTTACAGAGGACCCAAGTTCACTTCTGAACACCCACTAAAATTAGTTTATAACCAATTCTAGGGGATGCAATGTCCCTCTGTGGCCTACATAAGCACCGGTTAAGCACACAGTGCACATATATATAGGTAAAATGGCCCTATACATAAAAATTAAAATAATTATAATTATAAAAAAATTAAAAAGTAAATCTTCAAAAAACAAACATCAAAAACACCAACAAAAACCATGGGTAGCTAGATATGGTGGTTCATGCCTTTAATGCCAGAACTAGGGAGACAGGGGCTACATAGTAAGTTCCAGGATAGCCAGGGTTATGTAGAGAGAAGGCCCTATCTAACCATGTACATATGGACAACACTAAGTGGACTCAGTGGGTTACATGGGGAATAAAGAGTACTTACTGAAGCTGAAAGAAAGATATAATGATGGGAGGCAGAAGCTAGAATGAGATAGAAGGATGGATACAATCAAGATTACTTTATAAGAAATAGTCAAAGAATTAAAGAAAAAAGCTACATGTAGGAGCACACATCTGCATTCCTATGGCAAGTTAGAGGTAGAACCAGCAGGGCAATGGGCAGAGTGCACAGGTTAGCTAGTCTGGAGTAGGCAGTGCAGACACTAAAACAAGAGACTCACTGTCTTGCTAAGGTAGAAACAGAGAACCAGTTCTTCAAAAGTCCTGTAACCTCCACCAGAGTGCCACAGTGCTCTGGTGCTCTATGTATCTGTTTCTCTCTCTTACACATACATGCACACATAATGAACAATTTATTTTTTTAAAAAAAGTCTCCAACCTGTCTGAGTTTGTTTTAGTTGTGACTTTAAGTCAGCAACCTGAAGAGTTAACCTTTTAACAGAAGCATCATATTCTGATATCTGGGTCCTTAGCTGTGTAGAATTTTCAATCTGAAAAAAAAAAAAATACAATTACAGCTTGCTCTAAAGGGAAAATGTCTTTTAGTATGCTTAGTCTTTATTTTGCCAATTCTAAGAACCCTTTACACCAACAATCAATAGGATGACCCCTATTAAAACAACACCCAAACAAGTTTTTCACCAAACAAGTTGTGGTTTTTGAGATAGGGCCTCTCTATGAAGCCTTGACTGTTGTAGAGCTCAAGGAGATCCACCTACCTCTGCCTCCTGAGTGCTGGGACTAAATGTGTGTGCTACCTGTCTAAAACAGTCATTCTATTGCTCACAGGAAGAAATTACACTGACACAGGAGGTGTGTGTAAGCCACAAAGCAGGTTATCAAGTAACAGTGGGAAGTACCAGGACTTCTGAGAAGTTTAGATCTCAGAGTTTGCTTTCTCTTCCGTGCTGTTATCATTAGGAACATGAAGTTAGAATCAGCAGAGAATTTTCTCACATGAGAAAGGCTCTTTTGCAATGTTGGGAGAAGAAATTCTTTGGACTCAAATAATCTGATTTAATGGCTTGACACATGTAAGCTTTCTGTAAGTACTACAAAGCAGAAGAATAAAGAACAATACTCACTTCACTCTGCAGCTGTTTCTGCAGAGCTTGCTTATGAGTTTCAAAGCCTTTATACTCCAGTGCCATAGCCTTTTCTGTTTTCTGTAATTCTTTCTGAAACATCAAAAGCTCAGGAGGTGGCTGAGTTATACCTAAGAAAGTTTAAGAGAAAGAAAGAAAAAAATCCTAGTCATTATCAATCTGAAATTTGCCTATTTTACTAAAAAGAAAAAGCATCTAGAGAGGTTTAAAATAGTTTCCTTTCTTTGTACTCATGCAATTCATATTCTACTAATTCTATTAAGTAGACTAAGAACAATCTTGATTCACAAATTTCAGAATAAAATAATTTAATGTATGTTAATATAATTGGATTCCTCTCGAAGCACTCTAAGATAAAGAATTCTTTCAAATTCTTAAATTAACCCAACAGCCTATCTCTTTTCTCTCCCACATGCACAAAATATTATAATAAAAAGCTCCCCAGTTGTCACATGTCAGTGCCTGTCCTTGGTTTCTGTCATATGAACAGCAGCCCATGGCAGTCAGGCTCCAGAAATAAGGTTTATGGTGCTCTTCATTTGAGTCACCTAAAGGTCCTTAGTAAAATATGCCTTATGTAGGATAATCATAAAGGATAATGTAGTAGAAACTGGGCCACAATATTAGGATGCTCTTAGAACTAGGGGCTTAGAAGAGGAAGAAACTTCCAGAGGTACACTAAGTAAGGAAAGGCACAGAGCACCAATGGGAGGCGTCAAGAAGGGACTGTGAGTTCTCTTGGTTGAGAATCACAGTAGGCATACGGTCTAGACGGTTGTACCTGGAGGCCAAGGCTAGGAATAGAAATGATTACAATTTCAATCTCTTCTCCCTGCCTTGCTCACCTGAGGCAACAGTCAGAGGGCACAAATCCTGAAACTATCTGCAGAGGCAGTTACTTAACAAATACTACTTACATGGAACTCCTAATTATGCAATAGCAAACAAAATGTTAAGCAACTTCAATGTCAGGATCTTAAAAGATTCTCTCCCTGTAAGCCTCCCTTATGATAGGTAGTAGTAGTTCTGTAACCCCGACCTAATGGAAATTACAGAAACATGCAGATCACAGAAAAAGACATACGGTCTAGGAGACGTAAGTTTTCATTCCTATTCTCTTCCAATTGCTGTTTAAGTAATTTATTTTGTGCCTGAAGCTCCACTTTCTCTTCTTTCAGTTGTGAGTAATCACTCATCTCTTTCACCTTTTCATTCAGCGAGTGGTTTTGTTTTGACATTGCAAGAAACTGAGCTTTGACAGACTCCAGCTCCAGCTAAAATTGAAAAAAAAAAAACATATCTGGATAACTTTCACAACACTGCGAAAGTAAAGGCTGGAAGGCAGTCTGAATCTGAGCATCACAAATGAATGACAGTGACTACCAGACAGAAGTCAGGCTCTCTGCAACAAGATCCCTTCTGCACTGGTGATAGGCCAGCAGAAGCTCAGAACCTATATCAATAGACATCTGCCCTATGAAGTCAGGAAGGGTGTATGGTGAATGCAATTTGGAGTCAACTCCTAAGTGCTACCAATATAATTGCATGGTATAACAAGACATTTTTTAAAAAAACAGATAAAAGGTTCATACAGTCTCTACTGCTGTGAGGTGCTTTCATTTTCTTAGTTTAATGTGTCCCAAGGATGCAAAGGTAAACTTCACCTACAAAATCCACTTCAGTTTTTTTTTTTTTCTTTTTTTTTAAGACAGGCTCTCTCTCACCTATCCCTGGCCGGTAAACTAGAAGCTAATAGCCACTGGCCGCCTGTTATGGGTACTTCACCCAACTCCCCTAACAGTCATGCTTTGTTAGAAATATCTCTAAGTCACAGAACTTACCTAAAGGCACATAAGCAGTTAAGGAGGGAGAGAGAATTAGAGTAGCAGGATTCTTAGATCCAAGTTCTTTTTCTATGTGCCTTTGCTTGAAATTTTAGAACCTACTGTATAAACTTCAGCGATCACCTTCTTAGACATAAAATGATCAGTCCAACAGACATATAAGATGGCATAAGGGAGTAGAGACATAGTTCAGTGTCAAGAGCATTGACTGTTCTTCCAAAGAACCAGGGTTCGATTCCCAGCATGTGGATTCCTACATGGCAGCTAAAAACCCTGGGTAACTCCAGTTCCAGGGGGATCTCCTGTCCTCCACAGGCACTATATACATGTGGTGCACAGACATACACGCAAACAAAATTCCCATATACATAAAATAAAAATAAATAAATCTTAAAACATTTTAAAAAAATAAAAATCTTATAAATCTTATATTCTCTATAAATAGTAAAAAAGCATTGACCCTAACATGTCATTAAAGAAAGTTAAGAAATAGATTTAACAATTACCTCAACTTCTTTCATACGCTTTACAGATTTACTGAGTTCTTCCTTTTTTGAATTAATAACTGTGAGCTCCTCTTGCAAATGAATAGTTTTCTCTGGGGAATAAAGAAGAATCAATTAAATAGTGATTTCCTACTGAACATAAAAGACATTGAATAACTTATGGCCACTCTGTGAGACCTAATTACCACTGTCTCATAATTCAAAGCAACAAGTTTATCAGCCAAAATTATAGTGAGCAAATAAGAAATAAGTCTCATTACCCAATGAGTGATACCAAATTACACATGCCATATACATGGTAAAATTCCTACTACATACTAACTAGATACTCTCTCTGGGCAGGGCATGAGACCTTAAAGTTCAGAGTCTACTTTCCTTAAAAGCAAAGATCTGTTTTCCTTCTGCAGTTTTTCCTTCCTGTAACACAACTCTATGCAGATATATAACAAAAGAAAATTTACTAAATCTAAATACACAATAACACTAAACTATAAGATTTATCTGCTTCTATAAGACAGGAGCAAAAGGAGCCACACAGTTGGTATCTAGTCAGTAGTAAGTAAGCGGCTCTAGTTTACTTGAAAAAAAAGTTTGAAATTGCCAAAGTTCATGTTATTTTCAAATTTTCCTACAAATATACTAAAAAGTAAAATAAGTGAAAATTAAAAGTGTACTCAACTTTCATAGACTCGGGTCAATGTAAACTTGAGAACTTAGGAAGTATAAACATATGTAAGGAAAAAAGGGACAATGAAACCTGGTCACAGGACATAAAAAGTAAAATTTTCTATAATGTAGGTGGAGAGATGGCTCAGTAGTTAAGAGCACTGGCTGCTCTCTCAGAGGACCTGGGCTCAATTCCCAGCAACCACATGGCAGCTCCCAATCTGTAACTCCTGCTCCAGGGAATCCAATATGCTTTACTGGCCTTCATGGGCACTGCATGCACATGGTGCAGACATATGTGCAGGCACAACATCCACACATATAAAATCAAAATAAATAAACCTTTAAAAAAGAAATGAGAAGCCAGTGAGATGGAGTAGTTAGTAAAAACACCTGATGCTAGGTCTGACAACCCAATTTCAATGCTAGGGACCCAATGGTAGGAAGACAAAAATCAAGTCCCAT
This sequence comes from Micromys minutus, assembly GCF_963924665.1. NCBI lineage: Eukaryota > Metazoa > Chordata > Mammalia > Rodentia > Muridae > Micromys > Micromys minutus. The sequence goes on along the minus strand of NC_137970.1, from coordinate 24,374,009 downwards.
TAAGTCCTGTGACCTCTACATGCACACTATTTAACAGATACACCCCCTATTTCTAACAAATAAATATGCAAATAAATGTTTTGTAAAAAGTGAAATGCAAATTTAAGAGTATGCATACAACAAATGCCAGACAGTGTTGACACCCACCTTTAATTCCAGCACATGGAAGGCAGAGGCAAGCAATCTCTGAGTTAGAGACCAGCCTGTTCTACAGAGACAGGACCATCAGGGCTACACAGAGAAACCCTGTCTTGAAAAACCAAAACAAGAAACAAACAAAAAGAATATACAACAGATGCAACTTAGAAGGCTAATAACTATATCAGAACTGAAGTAAGGCATCCATATCACCTTTATTCTTCCTTTCCTCTTCCAGGAGTTTATTTGTTCTAGTGATGTAGTCATCCTTTAGTTCCAGTTGGTACCTGAGAATCAGAATAACTAAAATGAGGCCCTTGGCACTAATGCTGAGAAGCTTATCTGTGGTTCAGCATCCCTAAAGTGCCAACAGGGCTTAGGAGAAACTTCAAAGTCTCAGTTCTTAGGCCAGGCAACTGAATTCTAAACATCAAAGGTCCAATAAAACCTCCATCCTATAAATATAGTTCCAAAACTCCATCACACAAAATAAAGGATGCTATCATGGGGTTACTGAAAACAACTACTTTTCCACTGGCCTCAATTCATACATAGAGCATAAAAGGAAACAAAGACAAGCTTGCCTAGCACACAACAAACTATGTATCCCCAGAGATGCCAAGGGAATCAATCAGCCATTTGTAATCTGCCTGTGCGATGTCCCCAATCCCAATCAGGATATGGACTTTGTTCTTAGGGTTTATGTACAAGTGATAGCCTACTGGTGTTATATCCATATCAGCAATAGCAAAATAGATGTTACCATAGAGTTTTACTTATTTTCTTTAGTTGTCACTACTCAGAGATGGGCAAAAGAAAGACAAACCCTACTGTAATGAACATCCTCACCCCTACCTTTGCTGAAACCAAAGACAAATATTAAAGGTTAATAGGTGGGACATGTACATCTGCCACTGATAAAAATTACCATCCAATTATCCTTGCTCTGGGATTCTAATCACTAGCCCATAAAATTCAGACTAGAGAACCTGGATATAATAGTACGCATTTCTTATCACTGAACTTGGGATCCTAGAACAAGAGAATCAAAAACTTTGGGTCAACCTGGGCTACACAGTGAGAAGCAGGAGAGAAGGAGTATAAGCCAAATTAACTGTAGCTGTCATATTTTCATTTCCCTATATCACCATTTGCTTCATATAGTTTACTGTAGCTCCTCTGTTTTGATCCTGGCTTTACAGAGTCTTGAGAGAACAAAGCACAAGTTCATGATCAAATTCCACCTTAAAAACTTATTATTGACATTCATCTCAGTAGCAGCATTAAAAAGATGACTAAGTAATTAGAATTCCAATTTTACAGCTGATTAGCTACACAAACTAGGCAAATATACGGTGCCCCAAAGTTAAAGGGAATAATTATACAATCTAATACATACTTACCTATGTAAGGCTAAAGTAAATCACAAGCCCTCACAACCAGAGAAGTTATGAGTACGAGTACATGATGCAATTCTCTACTCTGTATGCTTTAAAAACCATCTTAAATATTCATCAAAAAGGTTTGATTTGTCAAAGAAAATAGTTTTATTCAAACACTGAATTTTGTCATGTAAATATTAGTCTTACTACTTCACCAATTTTGGTTACATTATCATCAACTTAATTCAAATGTATTATTCTTTAAAAAACATCCAACAATTACTTTAGAAGTTCAGTTTTGAGTTTCTGATCATAAGTCTCTTCGATATTCTTTAGATTCTGTTCCCGTCTTCGAAGTGCCTCAGCCTCATTTTTATTTTTTTCTTCTTGGAGCTTCTGGGTCCTGAAATTAATCCCAAAAACCATTTGTAGGAAAGCAGACTGAATTTATGTGACTGTCCTAATAGGAAGCAAAAGAAAAAGTCTCCCTATAGTTTACAAACTGACCTAGCTACTGTGTATCACACCACAGAAGGAGCAAATAAGGGGCACCTGGCTTAAAGTGTTAAGGAGTCAATGCCAAAGTAGTTTCTTATGGGAGATAACTAACATTTAAAAACTGGGTAGGAGGGCACTTTTTGGCACTTACTGCCAAGCCTGAGTTTGATCCCCAGGACCCACATCCACATGATAGAAGGAAAGACCTGACTCTCACAAGTTGTCCTCCAACCTCCATGTGTGCACTGCTCTGGCATGCATGAACCCACTCACACACCAATAAATAGATTAGTTTTCATTATTTGTTTATTTTATGAGTAGACTGCAGCTGTCTTCAGACACACCAGAAGAGGGCATCAGATCTCATTACAGATGGTTGTGAGCCACCATGTGGTTGCTGGGAATTGAACTCAGGACCTCTGGAAGAGCAGTCAGTGCTCTAAACCTCTGAGCCATCTCTCCAGCCCCTAGTTTTAAAACTAAGCGAGTGCATGCACATGCGCACGCACGCGTGCACACACACACACACACACACACACAGGTTACATCATGAGCCCATGTTTATAATTCTAACTTAGACAGGCAGAAGCAGAAGGATCATTCCAAGTCCAAGGCCAGCTTGGTGTACATTGTGAGTTTCAGGTCAACCAGGGTTAAAAACAAAATGAAAACATATCCTAAAAAAAACCAAAACAACAACAACAAACTAAAACATAACAAAAACCTGGCTATAGATGGAAAGTGGCCATAATCAATTTAGAAGAATAGTGTTACAAAAATACAAACAAAAGTTAGCTTACATATATAACTGTTCTATAATACTGTTTATAACTGCTGGATCTAATTCACTAGGCCATAGATACTAAAAGCTTAAGACCTGCTTTCAACATTTAATAATCTATTGAAAAAGAGGGAATGACAGAAGGGACTTAAGAGGAAGGGAGAGAGGAAGAGAGAGAAGGAGGAAGAAGTCATATCTTCCTATACACTGAGCCCACAAGGTCTTCCTAGTGAGACTGAATGAGTAGTACCAGCAGTTCCCTACTTGAAAGGTGCTGCAGAGAACAAGCCATTCTGAGAACCATTACCCAAAGCTCACTGGTTCAAGAGCTAAGCAAAAGCACCAGCACCCTCTGCTGGCTAACCTGGAAAGGCATGGAGTAGAAAAATACACTTAATTTACCTGAATGCTTAGAAGGAGAGGAGAATAGAAGTGGTATAAAAAGTTAAGTAGAGAAGAAATCAAAAGAACTGAGCCTACAGAAGGGAAAAAAACAACACCAATAACAATGGTGACAATTTCGTTAATGTATTAAGACTTCTAAAGAGCATATAAATACTAACAGCATATTCTAATTGGGAAAACAGTTACATACTCATTACAGATTGTGAGCTTGCTGGCAGTCCCAGGTGAGAACTGAAAGATGAAGCATCCTAAGCACTTAGAAAACATTAAGTAGCACTCCTGACCCATCATGAGAAATGGTTCCATACCCAATGAGCCAAATTAGAACAGAGTTCCTTACTGGAGTACAAAGTAAGTAAATGGAGCTGGCCAGGATGCCTGTAGTTCAGCTACATACATGAGACTATCAGGTCTGAAAACTAAAGGTAGCTGCAAAGCACACAATCTATAGAAATATTAGGACAACATCCAAGTTGTCCAGCCTCAAGGGAGTCTGACAGAAATATTTCACCATAGTTTCCAACTAATTATCTAATACTTTCAAGAAAAACCCCAAGTTATACCTTCTAAATCAGTTGATACCATCGTCAGAGCCAGAAACTCTCCCTGACAATTTTATTTTGTTTTTAGGCAGGGTATTAACACCTTGAGAAATAGTTCCAACCATGACAGGGCAAGTTGGACTATTCTATTTCATTTTTTTCAGTACAGTACCAGGTCTGAACACCTGATTCAAATATGCAGGCTGGCCTAGAACTCACTTACCATGAAGCTTAAGCTGTTCTCAAACTCATGGAAATAAATAATCCTGTCTCACCCTTCCAAAGTGCTGGGATTACAGACTTGCACTATGGTTTGGCAGGGGAGATAACTCAGTAAATAAAGTGCTCGCTGTGAAAGCATGAGGACCTATATAAAAGCCAGGCATGGTGTTGGAGATGACAGAGACACTCTGACACTTGATGCCCAGCTAGTCTAGTCAATCACTGAGCTTCAGACCAACCAATGAAAGACCCAGAAATAAAAATATGGTAATGAATGATGAAGGAAACCACCTCACATTGACCTCTGACCTTCAGAGACACACATGGGTAAGTACACCTGCATGTACCCTTGCAGATTTCCCTTCCCCTCCCCTATCTCTCTCTCTCTCTCTCTCTCTCTCTCTCTCTCTCTCTCTCACACACACACACACACACACACACACACACACACACACACACACACATACACACCACAATCTTTTAGAAAAGGCTAGAAAATTCAGGCATAATATTTAGTATAATATTTTATATCCAAAAAGAACACATATTACTTACAATTCAAAAGCTTCAATTCGTTCCTTCAGCTCTGCTTCTCTACCTCTAAGCACATCTATATCATTTAGTAGAAGCTGTCTTTGAGCATAAATTTCTTTTGTTTCCATCTGCACAGGAAAGCATTTACTTTTAGCAAGCAAGCAACGTTAAATAAAACACTGGAACTCAGATATTGTTTCCTTATTCTAGAACACAATTAAAGCTACAGATACTTAATGTAACAATTTCTCCTTGAAGAGATTTCAGTGAAGATTTGTTTTTAAATTTATATTGTAATTTCACAACTGTACTTCCTTGTACACACAAAAGATAGCCCCTCAGTGAACAATAAACTACACTGCCATTGTTAGAAATATAGATTCCTAAAACCTGGTCTAGATCTTTAGGTAATTACTTTTAGGTAATGTTAACTAAATGGGGATCTAGTCAGCCACCTATGTTGAAAGTAAAGTTGTTAGTCTAAAGATACCCCAGTTTGTTAAACATCTATGCTTATTTTCATAGATGAAAATAGTTCATTTCCCAGATATGCTAGTACAGGGGTCCTATATCATGCTGGATAACAGATCTTACTGAAAATCGCCAGAAAGGGTGAACTCTAGGGGGAAGCACTCCTATTTTGAACATCTAACAACTGCTCTGGATGAACACTGAAAACAGTGGTGCAAGTCATGTTTGACTGAAGACATTCTCTTAGCAAACAAAGGGGTTTTCCTGAGGAAATCTGCCTGAAATATGACTGGGCAGCTCTGAACATAGCCACTCAGACTGTACTCTGAGTCTGTCACGAATTGTATCCGTTCATTTCCTTTAGGATGGGGGCCTCTCACGTTCTTACCTGCTTCTCTTTACTCTCTTTATTCCCTTATCAGAGCACCAAGGTCTTTAATTCTTAGGCTGTCTTTCTCAGGTCAAATTAAGTTTAGCAAAACACCATTCCCCAATTATATCTACTTTCCCACCCTCACAGAAAGGGGCAAGCAGGTGCTCATAAATGATCAATCCTCCCCAGAGCCAGAACAGAAACCTCTTGTCCAAGCACATGATTTGCTCTGCCACTTCCTGGCTACTGCCTCAGCTAGGTGTTGCAATGGTAAGATCCTCTCTGTTTTAAAGAGCTTCTCCCCTTGTTCACAGAAACTACCCTTAAGCTTCTCCTTAAAGCCCCCTCCAATTTTCCTGACACGATTGAGAGTGTCTCCTAATCAGTGTGGACATTCACCCCAGTCCTTAATTTTTGACACTGCTGAGCAAAGTCTACATGAGCTTTTCAGAGCTCAGCCTTCTTTGTATTCCTGACAGGAGTCCCACCTGCCCCTCGAGAGCCTTGTTCCATCCACTGTACTTTCTAGATCCTTCCACAAAGCTACTAACAACAACAGGACACAGACTCTCAGTAAATTATGCCCATGTATTAACCTCTCGGTGCTTTTTAATTCTTTCCAGAGTGTCCTTTTCCTGAGAAATGAGGGCTTCATTTTTTGCTTGACAAGTTCTTTCAAATTCATTCCGGAACTCAGCCAATTCCTTTTCATACTTTCTTTTCTCTTCCATCTTAATTTTTGTTATTTCAGCTTCTCTAAAATACTTCATCTATGAATTAAGCACAAAGACAAAAATAGTTTCTTTAAAAACAGTATAAATTCACTCTTCATTCACTCCATCCCTTAATAAAAAGTCTCTAGATGTCCCCCACTTAGCCAAGGTTAAGCCAGTAAAGAAGATAAGTGGGCCTGGCACTCATCAACGGCAGCAAGGACTACAGCTTACCTTCTGACACATTTCTACCTGAAGCTGGTGTTGCATTTCTTTCTTATACTCATTTAACTTTGTCTCTAAAGATTCTAGCTTGGGACGGTGAGGAACAGCATCTGCAAATTCATCATCGATAAGCTGAAACTTCTCGGCTATTAATAAAACAACAGTCAATTAGAAAATATAAACTCAGTAAGCTATGTAAGAGGCCCAAAGCAGACTATACTAAAAGGTGAAGTATAGAGATATCTGCTACCTACTTTGAAATATATTCAAAACCTGAGATAAGCAGACAGATAAGTAATGAACAAGTATAATACACATTTCACAGTAGCATTTATGTGGGAAAACAGTCACTGTAACATTATTTCAACTGTTCTGCATGTTTGGAAATATAATAAATTGGGGGAAGGACAAGTACAAATCAATCAATCTCTTCTCAGTTTTTAAGTGCACAAAGCTTGGATTAGAGTTGAATTAAGGTTGACACACATTCCAATCAAAGACTTTAAAAGTATAAAAACTATGTACTTTAATTCTTGCCTTCTACAGATAAGGAACAAACGGCCATAAAGATTGATTGACTTCCAGAGGGTTAAGCAACTATAGCATAACCAGGCTCAATTTGAGGCCTGCTGACTTTCTCACATCAGATCTCTTTCCAGGAGGCCCTTGGCCCTTAAACTAACCAAAGAGCCAAACAAACTACGAAGCAGAGAATAAACTTGAACATGGAGTACAATCCCATACACACAACACACACACTCACAAAATAACACGGAAAGAAAGGGCTAGCAGGAGTAGATGAAAATATTGAGTGCTTTGGCAGGCACAATTGTGGCACATTTTTTTTCCAGCCATTTATTTTCTAAATGAGCCATAACCACACAGAATGAGACAGGATATTCTAGCCACATGGTGTCAGTGAGTATTCGAAATTAGATCAATCTGAGTATAATGAAAATAACACACTAGATCTTCAAAAAATGCCATAAAATGGATATGAAATATTTCACTAATATTTTATACTATTTGCTTGCAGAAATATCTTGAATTTTTGGGTTAAATAATTAAAATAAATTTCACCTGTCTCTTTACGTCTTTTTAAATGTAGCCACTAGGAAATTTAAAATTTTCTATGTACTTTGTATTACTGGAAAGCTCCCATTTGCAATAAACACATATTTTGCTAATGATATTAAAACTATACTTAAGGGCCTCATTGGAGAATATAACTTTGTAAATGATGGATTCCGTATCTTCCTCTAAGTTAAAAGGCTCTAAGGATGAGCCAAAAAGTTGATTAAGCACATCAGTATAGAGAACTGCTTTCCATCTCTTTTGACATAAAACCATAGCTTTATTGCTGTGACAAGCATCATGAGCAAAAGCAAGTAGGGAAGAAAAGGGTTTATATTCTTAGCTTATACTCCAGGTCACAGTCCATTACTAAGGGAACTCGAGCAGAAACTCCAGCAGAAACAAAGAGAAATGTTTACTGCCTTGTTCCTTGGCTCACACTAAATTTTATAGAGAGATCAGTTCCCCAACCTAGTGCTGCACACAGTGGGCTGTCCCTCCAACACTGCACAAGGCAATTTCTCACAAACAAACCCATAGCCTAATCTGATGGAGGCAACTGTTCAATTGAGGGTCTTTTTCTAAGGCAACTCTAGCATGTGTCAAGTTGACAATAAAAACTAGACAACACAGGTAGGAAGACACTATAGAAAGGTATAGAGTGCAAAATCTCTAGGCCTTGGACCGAAGATATTGAACTCTACCCAAATGGGGGTTTCCAAGTTGCTCTCCCTGCTGAGGACCTCAGTTTCAAAACTGTACCATAAAATGATGGGACAATGACTTCTCTAACTCTTTCCAAACAGTTTATAACATACTGTAGTGGTTTGAATAAAAATACCCCACCCCCTACTATGGGTTCATATATTTGAATATTTAGTAACCAGGAAGTAGCACTATTTGAAAGGATTAGGAGGTGTGGACTTGTTGGAGGAAGTATGTCACTGAAAATAGCTTAGGAGCTCTCTCTCCCTGCTGCCTGCAGATCTTAATGTAGAACTCTCAACTACTTCTCCAGCAACATATCTACCTGTGTGCTACCATGCTCCCCACCTTGGAGACAAAAGGTTTACCTTTGAAACTGTAAGCAAGCCTCAACTAAAATACATTTCTTCACAGCAGCAGAACACTGACCAAAACATATGCCAATTTAATGACTAAAAATATAGTCAGAGGAGACATGAGTTTCCTAGTTTAGAGAGGTTAAACTCCACAAGTAAGGAAGAACCTGGGTCTTAGAATCCCTATATGCCTGGCCAGTATAACCGTGGCATTCAGAAGGATAGATTATGAGAGTGGAAAGCAATTCCTAGTCCCTCCAGCAACACAATTCCAGAAAAATGATTTCTTTGTCATCAACATACAGGCAGCATTTTTCCAGATCAAGGAAAAAAATCATGTAGTTTAATTTTCTTCTTCAAAAAATTATGAATGAATCTCTAAATACAAGCATTCAGAGGAGGCAGGGGCATGACAATCAACAGTCTAAGGCCAGCTCCATCTACAAAGAGAATTCAAATCCAGCCAGGGCTAAATAGTGAGATCCTATTTGAAAAATAATCAGGTAACAACAATAATAATCACGAAATAGCTAGCAGAATTGAAGTAAGGAGGTTATAATTACCGAGGGACACTCTGCTAGGAAATGTGGTGCTTGTCTGAGTTCCCATATCACAGCTCTCTTTAGTTTGATGATATTCTGCCAACTCCTTTAAGAAACTCATAAGAAAACCTAAAAGTGTAACATGGTTTTGTTTCAGAACATCATTTGATTATTTTATTAATGAGTTACAGCATTATCATTGATTACCAAGGAAACGTCTTTCCAAGCATGATATAAACCTTAAAAGAAATGGATTTCTAAAACCACAAAAAATATATAAAAATATATAAATTTACGTATGGCATAAATAAATTCAAAAGACAAATGATATATAGGGAAAGACAGAGAAGTCTCACTATAATGTCAAAGAACTCTTACAAATCATTAAACAAAAAAAAATAGGGAAAGACATGGACAACGTTCACAGGAAGAAAATTTAAATGGAAACAAAACGTAAATACCTTTTAAATGTTAAACAAATATACAATACCCATAGATAAATGCAAATTAATAAACATAACACAGAGACATTTTCTGCATAGCATTGTACGCCTGGCATAAAAATCACTGATAATGTCAAGTGGTGACAATGGGAATCTAGGAGAGCAATTTGTTAGTGTTCCCATATTTTACCTAGTCATTTACAGTTTACACTGCTATAAGGGCACAAAGTATGTGTGATGTACACTTATTGCTACTTATAGCAAAAAGCAAACAACTGAGTCCCCTTCAATAAGGACTTAAATATGTTCTTTAAAAATGATCTAAAGTTAAAAGAACTCCTTTATTAGCCAAAGTATAATCTTTTATCCCTTTCTACTAAAGATTTTAAAACTTTACTTCCACATCTATAGCTTCCATTAACTTCTTACAAACACATTACTCCCTCATCTTAAGAAAAAAAAAAAAAAGAAGAAAAACACATCACACTAACAACCTAAACTGTCAATCATGAGAGCCAGTTCTCTCCTTCCACCATGTAGATCCTGGAAATGGAACTCAGTCAGGATTGGCAACAGGTACCTTTATGTGCTGACCCATCTTGATGGCTATAATTCCCCTTCTAACAATGAGAAAGTTGGTTCTTACTGTCTACTACATGTAGACTTGATTACAATTTCATAATTATTACTAAGTCCTACCATGCAAATAACCATCACACACAATACAGTCCAATTCAACTGTTAGGCTCCAATAATTTTCAAAGTTAAGCTCAGTATTCTCAGAGCCCAATTGAGAACATTACAGTAACACTGTTTGGCCACAATCTATATTCCATCCAAGGATTACCTAATCTCCTAAGTTTGAACTGTAGTTTTCCTTGTACTGATTTTTGCCAAAATTAACAAAAGGCTAATGGTTAGTCAAAGAGGTCCACCCAAATTTTGGTACTTGGATGTTTAACACAATTGCTACTCAGTTTCTCTGAGTTCCAGAAATTTTATCATAGTAAGTTGGTAGCAGGTATTAGTCAGATATTTTTGGAACCACAGCAATTAAGTAGAGTATGGAAACGTGGGCAATAAATAGTCTTTTAAGAAGAATTATCTGTAGTAAAGTGGATTATTCCTAAATCTTGCTTCAAGCTCTAAATTTCTTTCTCAATAATTTGGTAACACCTATTAGTGGCATAATTTAGGCCAGTGCTTTCTAGTATCACAGCCATGTAACTGAGTTTAAATTCAACTAAAATCAAGGTCACTGTTCAGTCAGAGTAAGTAGCCCTATTTCAAGTATCACATGACCTTAGTGGCCACCACATGAGACAGCAGAGATAAGAATTCCCATTAAAACCAGAGTTAGGTCTTACCTATTCACTTACTTAGCAGAATAGAATAAAAGATAGTCATCTTTCTATTTTGAATTCACTTGTATTTAGACTGCCAAACAGATAATTTTGTTGTACAAACTGATCCAGCTTTAGCCTTTGGAAGCTGTTTTACTGTGGAATGTAGGGTCAGTTGCCATAATGAAATTCAACAGGGATGATCTCTGTTGCAGGAAGCCTAGAACATCTTGTAAGCCAATTTACTTACCTGCTACAAACATTACTTCTAAGAGACCTGGCAATTAAGTCAAAAACTAATGGCTGGTTGAAAGGAGACAAGCAAATGTTTACTCATTAAGTTCCAACTTATGAACATCCTAGACGGACTGCAAGGTGAATGTCCACAGCACATGTCAGACTACTTAAAAAGAGAAAACATGAACTATCACTGGCAGCTAAGTTGCCAGTTTATGTTTAAGACACAAAGCCCATTACCAAATCTAAAATGCAGTCCCAATAATCATAGTAACAATATACTAAATGAAAGGCCATTATCAAGGCCAGGATGGGGCAATTTACCAAGAAAATATAAAAACTTAATTTATAAAAAAGCATTGATATTTTTAAAGAAACTACTAATACACTTAACACTTCATAATTCCATCTGAGGTGGGTGTCTAATATATAAAGATAGTCAGCTCACTTTACAATTTTTTTTTCAGGAGAGTTATTGTATAAATGTCCTAAACAGTGATATTCTGTAAATAGCATTTTCATTTGCTAGGCTCTTAACTTCTGTGTAGTATCCTTACTTAAATGTCTATGACTTATTAAAAAGACAGAAATGTGGGAGAAATAACCCATTTTATCAAAATAATATGTGAATAGCTGCTTATTATTTTCATTCTAATTAAATTTCCTATTCTTATCTCTGATAACCACAAGCTTTGAATTTTTATAAGCAGCAGCACATATAAAGATCTTGCTATTTCCCACAAAGACAAAGGCTCCTACCTTTTTGGTTTTCTTTATCAAATCCTGAAATCTGTCAAAAGAAAATAGTTTCCGTTATTACTTGCTCATGCAAAAAAGTAGCAAATTAAGGTAGATCATAAAAACAATCTTACCAATGATTTATAGAGACTGGATGAGGGGTTAATCCGAATGAGTTGTAGTAGATCCTGCATAGTAAATATCTTAAAGAGGAAAAAAAGAAAAAAAATATTAAATAGCTATGGTAGTTTGAATATGCTTGGCCCATGGAACGTGACACTAATAGGAGTTGTGGCCTTGTTGGAGTAGGTGTGGCCTTGCTGGAGGAGGCTTTGTGGTCCTATGCTTTAAGCTCTGCCCAGGGCAGAAAAGAGCTTTCAGAAGAACATCCCCTACTCGTTGTCTTCAGATGAAGACGTAGAACTCTCAGCTCCTTCTCCTGTGCCATGCCTGCCTGGATGCTGCCATGCCTCCTGCCATGATGATAATGGACTGAACCTCTGAACCTGTGATCCAGCCCCATGAATGTTGTCTTGATCATGGAGACTCTCCACAGTAATAGAAATCCTAACTAAGACAGTAGCCAAAATTGTGGACAAGTTTAAATGTCTAAGAAGTTACTGAATATAAAATTAAGACTCATTTCAGATTTAAAATAATATTGCAGTTAACCCAATAATGTAAAAGTAAAGCCTTTATGTTGTTAACAAATTACAATAAATATATTGAGGTCAAAAGATCAAATAGTTTGTTACTTTTAAAACATTTATTTAGTGTATATGTGTGTATTAGGAGGGCATGAACATGCTATGGTAAATATGTGGAGATCAGAGGACAATTTGTAGGACATTAGTTTAATCCGTCTACCATGTGGGTCCTAGGACTCCAAAACATGTCATCAAACCTTCGTAACAAGTACCTATATCTACTAATGATCTTGCCTGCCCAGATACAATGTGTTGATGAAATAATTAATCTCCAAATACTAACAGGAATGGAAGAAATGATTAATGCCTCACAGATAACACTCAACTATCTGGTGAACCAGTGACTATATGAATAAATTTCAAGATTCTTACAGGTATTTAAAAATGTAAATAAACTCCAGGTTTTACTATTCTTATGATGAATGACTACTGTGTGCCTAAAATATTTTTAATCACACAACTATTCTTAATATCCATATTTCTGCTATAGTATGTATTATGTACTAGAACTACCCTTAGAAGACTGATACAATATATTTTCAAGTGGTTTCCCTTTAAAGAAAAGGCTCTGGTTAGCATTTATATTATTTGTAACTACTAACGATATGAACTGGTTTAATTATTACTATAATTATATAACTATTATGCAATAAAGAAAATTATATAACATATCATTAGAAAGAAGATGAGCTAAAAATGAATTCTTGTTTTAAGTAGTGTCATATTATGTATATCTGGTTGGCCTAGGAATCACCAACGTGACTGAAAATTTGGGATTTTCCTCTGTCTCGTGCTGAGATTACACATGTGTGCCCCCATGCCTAGTATGAAAAATAAATTATTATGCTGTCAAGTTAAATACAGTTGTTAATAAAGTACAGCATATTCAAAGTTCAATCTTTCTTTAGAATACTGACATTGTTCATATTTCTTAAAACCTTTGAATAATTACAAACAACACACATACACAGAGAACACCAGAAATGAACCCTATTGTGAAAGATAGACTTGACTGACAATTAAATGTAAATTTGGGTTAGTTGACTGCAGCCAATATATCCCTAGATGTGGGATATTCACAGTTTGGAACTCTGCACGGGCGAAGGAGAGTATTATGAAAACCACACTCAATTCTACTGCAAACCTAAAACTGTTCCAAAAACAAAAGTCTGCCTTAGATAATATACAAGGACTGAGAATGTTAGTTAAATGGGACTTTAAAGTAATTAATACGATGGATTATTATGTCCAGTGATGATGAGAACTAGTTAAAATCATCAGTGATTAAACCATAGACATGTGCTTTTATAGTTGGGGACTTTATAATTTTTTTTTAAATTATGCATTTTGTACTTCTCTGATGCAACTATAAAGCAGAAACACCTGCAGCAATCTAAAAGGAACACATTAGAAATCAAAATGTTCTGCCTTATAATGCTATTTAGAAGCTACTCACTGTGTGTAAATCAAAATCACTTCACCTGTCTCCAATCTGTAACACATGTGCTACCAGCAGTGGACCTACAAAGTATCCGTTTCCACAGTGAACATTAGGGAAATGGCAGTTACCAGTCTAATTTAAACCACATGGAATGTAACATTACCTTTAGCTTCAAAATATTTAGTGATTCCACATATCACCATTTTCAAAAGACTGAAATACCAAAGCATTAACAACAGCCACATTTGGTACTCATTTGTTATCTAAAAACTATGTTTTATGCAGGAATGGCAACAAAAATGTACAAGAAATGAAGCTAGACAGTCAAGGGACAAGCAGGATAATTGTGTAGCATTTCAGTTACTAGAAAAAGAAAACTGCCAAAAGGAAATTCAAAACCACCAGACTTTACCTTTTCTTTTGCCAAACCACTTTCTGGAAAGAAAACAGAAAGTGAATATTCATAGCCACATCTTTGTAAGTGATCTGCCACCAATGAGTTAGAAGCCCCTATTAGGAGGGCACTCCCTTCCACTGGAATGGATGGAGGCTTCACTTCTCCACTCAATACAGGATGCATCAATTCATGAATTAGCTGGTTTCGGAGTTGTGTCTAGTGCAAAAACAGGTAGAGAGGCAAACTGAGTTACATTTCTCCAGAATAAAAATATACACAGATCTGTTCCATTCACTAAACTCTAATTTTCAAAATGACTCTGGATCTAAGGGCAGAAGGCAGGAACCACTTCTTTCACATTTTTCTTACCCATTAGTGAACTTGGGCAAAAGTTCTTTCCCCAGCTCCCACAACCACTGTCCACAGATCATAACTTGCCCTCTCTAAAAGCAATTTCAACTTCTTGTTATCAGGAAGTCAAGCCAAAGGGAAAATTCTGCCACTTCATCCCAACTGTGGATTGTGGCAGCCTATGAAAGTATTGGCTCAATGAAGTTCTTGAGCATAATGTTGATCATAATAAAACTTAGTAGTTTTTTTTTTTTATTTGTTTGTGCTGTGCTGAAATTCACTCTGTAGATGAATCAGTCTGGCCTCAAACTCAGAGATCTACCTGCCTCTACCTCCTATGTTCTGGGAGTAAACTCGTGAGACACCACACTTAAAATGAAGAAGTAACATACAAGCAGGAAACTAGTAAACTCCAAGAAAGCTTATCAAAAATGTACTTCTGAGATGGCAAGATGTCTCAAAGAATAAAGGCACTTGCCATGTAAGCTAGATGACCTGAGTCATCTCATACCTGGTATCTGAGATGGAGGGAAGGAATGAACTCTCAAAAAAAGTTGCCTCTGACTGTTACATATGGGAATGTGCACAGCCATGCATGTACACAGGCATTTTTGAAAAAAAAAAGAAAATAAATACACTATCACATAGGGTATTCATTCATACTTCATGTCATTAGAAGATAAATTTCTCACCACTGATAAATGAGGAAATAGAGGGTCAGAGGAGATAATTTTCTTCACATTATAACACTGGCATTATTCATTTGAATTTTAAGAAAATCTCCTAAATTAATGAGAGTACTAAAAGTTTAACTAAATTTTTGCATATAGTTTAGAAATGTACAGGTGAGCTTAACTTTGCAGCAAGTTGCCAAGATTCTTGAGGTTCTGTATGAAACAAAATCTAATAATTTCTTTAATACAAGAAAGCACCAAAAGGGGTCTTTAGCTCTTTCTGCTATCCTTGACTATGATACAATGATTGCTGTTAAAATTGAGTTCCTAGGAGACAAAAACAGCATCTACCCCTATCTTTACAGTCCCCAAAACCATGATGCATTAAAGTTCATTCTGGGTAGCAACTGAGTTTATTAGGTTTGCTTACAGAGAAATGAATGAGGTGTTATATGTAGGAGTGTAGATGCCCTTAAAGCAGCCACAACAAATGAATTCTGAACCCATCATGACGATTCCTCCCCCAATCTATATACTCTAGCCCCTGCCTGAGAAGGGGGACATGTACAATCAGAATAGAACTGCAGACAACTATTAGGGAGGACTGACTGGATACTAAAGAGAAGATCCCAAGGTCCTTCCCACCAAACGTTTAGGAAGGAATTTCAACAGTCAACAAGCCCAGCTGTGATGATCATTTGTAAGCAGTTCCAGCTCACTTCCTGAAGATGGTGGGAGTTTGGCTCAGAAGATAGTCCTATACAATAATGGTATATAAAAGTATCATGACAGAACATATTATATATCTAAATTCCTCTACTTAAAAAGACATTTACACTGAACAAAATACACACAGTTGCCATTATCTACCATTCACAACCTGACACAGTAAAACAAAAAAAGAAAGAAGGAAGAAGAGGGGAGAGTGCAGCATCTTTTACCCATCAAATTTAGAAGTAGCTAATTATATTCATAATATACTGAGGAAATGATCTATTCAGATATCTTGCCTAAAAGAAAAAATTAATGGTGTTGTGTGCCGAAGAGAAAATAAGAGCAAGAAAACCCGAAATGGCAGTTATAAATGCATTGTCATCTTGACAACCACAAAAAGCAAAAAGTACTTGCTAGTAGGAGTCACAAAATTGCCTTGGAGTTTCCCAGCAGTCAATGCACCAGGGAAATCTGTTCAAAATTAAATTTTGCAGGTTGAAGAGATAGTTCAGTTAGTAAAGTACTTTGCCTTACAGACATAAAGACATGAACATGATCCCCAGAACCCACATAAAAAGCCAGGCATAATGGTGAACTGTTATCCCAGGACTGAGAAGGTAAAGACAAGAAGATCCCTGGGTCTCATCCAGTCAGTCCACCTGAATTAGAGGAGAGCTCCATGTTCAATGAGGAACCCTATCTCAAAACAGTAAGGTAAAATGCAATCGAGAAAGGCACCTGACATCAACATCTGGTCCCCACACCATATATTAGAGCACCTGTAACCGCTTGTTCACATAGAGGATGTTCCTAAATAGCTTGAGGGCTAGTGATGTATCTCAGTTGGTAGAATACTTTTACTTTCATGCATAAAACCTCAAGTTTGAGCTCCAGCAACAAATAAACAGGTGATTCAAATAAACTGGGAAATTTAAGGGAGTCCTTGGCTCTATACATAGGTCAAGGCCAGTCTGGGCTACAAACATTTGTCTCAAAAAATGTGGTTAAGAGTAACTGTTACATAATCATGAGGATTAAGGTTTAGATCCTAGTACTTGTGTAATAAGCCAGCTGGGTGTCCTCTGCCAACATGAGGAATTGGGACAACCTGCACACACTCAGACAAACACAAAGAAAATCTTTAAAAATATAGTACGGAAGGACAGTTATCACAAAATTAGTGGAAAACTCAAAGTATGAGAGAAAAATTATCAGTCTTAACACACACATCTCAGAAATGGTGTTAACTAGTCCAAAAATAAACAGATGATTTGACAAGTTTCATTTAATATATACCTAAATTGGATATAGGAGAAGATGCCTGTAATCCTAACACTAGGAAGGTTGAGGCAGGAGGAGCACCTAAATTTAAGGCAGTATACTAAGACAGTGTTTCAAAAACAACAAAAATTATGACAAAACCCACAAAGCAAACAAAAGCACCCTATACATAAATGACTTTGTAATTGACTATAAACATAAATTCATTTTAAATAATAAAGATACTATACTTGATCTCAGTCAAAAGGCTGAAAAGCTATTTCAAATAATAAAGAATATAAATCTAAGCAATAAATCCATAAATCAGACTGATTACCTATATCAAACACTGAACTAAAAAAGTAAAAATTAGCTAAATTTGAGTAAATAAAAATGTGTCCTGCTTTTTATTCAGTTGGGCTAATGGTCTGAATAACCAGCCATGCTGTTGTTGTGAACAAGAATTACACAAAAGGATAGAGATAAAGGTATCCATTGTTCAAGACCAAATAAAAGTGAGATGTGAAGAACTGTCAAGTCTAATCTAGAGTGTGACATGCCCAGAATGCAAGGATTGTTCAGTATTAAAGATTAATAAAGTATAGTCAATCCAGGTGATTAAATCCAGAATCATTAATGGGTTAGAGTTCAACATAAAAGATCAAGCCTTTCTAACATTTCTAATGTAAAAACTGAGGAGATGGCTCAGTTGATAAAATACTGTCTATGTGTACATGAGATCCTGAGTAATTTGAACAATCCTTCCATAGCCATATGGACACATTACTACAAATGTTCCCACCACAGGGCACAAAGGCCCTGGCCTGACAACCCAGTACTCAGGGAAGAAGCAGAAGAACACTGCCAAATGGCCAAAGCGTGCCCATTCCTTCTTACTCAGAAAGGGGGTTCTCTGTACTCTGCAGGAAATGATAGGTGAAATAGACAGAACCGGTAGAGACCTGGGCAGAAGCTGCACATTCAATAGGAGACAGCAACCTAAATGACCTCTGACTAACCAGGATGTCATTCACTGTCACTGAACATAAGGATTTCAAGCAACTTGAGGAAACAGGGAAAGGGTCCTCACACAAATTTTAGAATGGTATACATACCTATAGCAGTTTGTATTTATAAAATATACGATTTTCTTTTTCTGTATTTTCCAAACAAGTCTTATATATTTTTATGAAGTTAATAAACAATTAATAGTGGGAGAAGTCAGGCTCACCTTTCCTTAATTTCCAATTCTATATGTAAAATATATTTCTAAAAGGTACTGTAAGGAAACACAATTAACTCCATCCCTTGCTGTTACCCAAACTTAAGATGTACTAATACATAATTGCTATTCATTTTAAATATACACTCCCTGAAATATCTCATTTGTATTTACAATTACTGAGACAAGGTATCACTCTAAAGTCTTGGCTGATCTAGAACTGGCTATGTGGCCCAGCTGCCCTCCAACTCACAAGAGATATGCCTGCCTCTGCTTCCCAAGTGCTGGGATTAAAGGCATGTGACAATACACCTGGGGCCTTTCCACTATATTGTTTAAAAACAATTCAATTTCTCAAACTGTTACACAGTTAAGGAGTACCTTCATATTTTCTATGTAGTGTCAACAAACAGACTCTAAAAGCATTTATTAATTCTGAAAAGTGCAAACCTAAGTTAATGGGCTCATTGCTTAGTTAGCAAATGGGCTTCATTTTTAAGACATGTATGTCACTGTACTCTGTTCACATCCACCTTCCCATTCATCACCCTCTCCAGTCTGGTCCTTTCCCCACAATAGTCCCCTCCTGTTCTCCTTGCATATACATAGACTGGTTAAACCTAGACTGTGAACAAGACTTGTAACAGTAGCTTAGTTATATGGCAATGTGTTCATTATACACATTATGTGCTACCTTAATGTCAGTTCAATAAGTCTATTGTATGCTCTTTTTAAAAGACAACTGAAACTCAACATATTCAGAATGTAACTCACTAATATATAGTTCACTATTTTGAAAGCCAAGCTCTGGATGAATTTAAATGTAGAACTACCTGCTGTTAAAGGTTACACTTGTGGAAGTAACGACATAATCATGCCTAAATTTGATACCTTAAGTGTGTCCAGTATACCCCGATCCTTAAACGTCTGGTATAGCTTTTTGCGCAGTTCATCTTGACTCAACACATCGTATTTGTGGGGCATGGTGGACTGAAAAGAGAAAATGGTGAGTTACCTAGTGGCAAAGGGGACGTGAATTTCAGAAACCCGTCCAGTGACCTCGCCGGAATCCCTAGAATGCTTAACGAAGCTTTAGCGAACATAAACAAAGAGGTGTCCTTTCAGAAAACCCCTGTTAAGTGGCAAGTGGAACTACCTCAGCCATCGTTATCTGCTTCCTCCCAAGCTCGCCCCTCCACGGCTGGACTCCTTGGCCCTGGGCAGGTCGTAGGAGGAAAAGGGAACCCTTGAACTCCGAGCCCAGCCTGTCTCTGGGGACCTGGAAGAACAAGAGAGCTGAACATTCAGCCCATTATTCAGTGAAACACGCGCACTTCCTCCCACGGTCTGAAAGGGTGGGCGGGGCCGTGAACCGGGAGGGACTCTGGACTGAAGAAAGACGAAAATCCGAAACGAGGGCCCAGAAGCAGCCGCTCAGTAGACACTTGTCACTGCTCCACAGCTCCTGCCCACACCGCTCTAGGCCCGCTCAGCTGGCCCAACGTCTTTCAGACCAAACGCACCCGCCAAGGGTTGGCGCGCGGCGACGCATGCGCGACCTTAGGCCGGAAGTCCCATCCACATCTCGCGAGAGTATAGCCTCAGATCTCGCGGGAGTGACTCTGGGTTGCTAGGCTGAAGGCCCACAGCGTAGGTTCTTGAGGCGGGTGCTTCCACTATCTGCTCCTCCCTACAGGTAGGACTTGGAGGGAAGTAGGGAGCGGGCGCGCCGTGTCCGCGGGGGATTCCGGGCCTCAAGTGATGCGGACATTGGTCTTCTATCTTTCCATCCAACCCTGATGGGATAGCAGGGCCAGCCCCCAGGGCTGCTTAATCACCGTTCTCTTGGTTGCTACAGCCTCCGTTTCCACGTGGAAACGACCCCCTCGTGCTCGGAGGCTCGGCGTTCCCCGGGACAGTAGTTAACCCAATGTGTGTTCACTGCACTGCCCTTGCCCTTTACCATAGAAAGTAGTCCTGGGCATCCTTGGTGTATATTCATTAAATGTCAGTAGTACCCTGCCCCCTGTACTCACACGTCTGCAGACTTTTGGCAGATGCTCTCAAAGAGACAAAAGGCGCATCTCGTCGAGAAACGCGGAGCTTAATTTTATAGAGAACCCCCGTCGTGTGTTTGCTGATCTGTGGGACAATGGAATTACAGCTGCCCGAAACTCAGGGCAGTTTCTAAAGGTCCCTCCATAGAGACTGCAGAGAGATTTACTATGTTTTTTAAAAATGGATGGCTTTAAACTGGGGTGGACGCGCATTATCTTGTGTTTGCCTGTAACCTAAAATGTTTAACTTGGAAAGGATTTGTAACTTCATCCTCCTGCTCTTACACTAGCAGTCCTCCATCATCGCACCATATGAATTTTAGCTTCCTGGTAACTTCAGATGACAGCTCTGGGCTTGGCCTTAGAGCAATTTAGAATGAATCTATCAGGTCCTGAGATGAAAATACTTGGCCTTGTGTATGATGGACTGCACTCCCTCAAACCCAAACCAGACATAAATAATTGATCACAGCCATTCACTGCTGACCACACTGTTTCTCAGCACCAACTCCTGGCAACCATACCAGACATGAATAATTGGTTACAGCCTTTCACTGCTGACCACACTGTTTCTCAACACCAACTCCTGAGAGTCATACCAGCTAAGTAGATTTTGCTCACAAGAAACCCTATGGTATCCCTAGTCAAATCCCTTTTCTACTAGACATTGTATTTCAGGAATACACTGAACACCACCACAGAACACTTCCTTCCCACTTAGCTTAAAACACCCTCAGCTCCTTCAGTTGCTCTTGTTTCCAGACCATTCGTTGTCTAAATCCCACCCCCCCCCAATACATTGTTTAAAGGTAGCCATCATTTTAAACTGTGGTTCCCAGAACTGAGTGCTTTCACAGATAATGTAGTGAGCATAACAGCAGCACTTTCCACACCTTGCTTGGACACCTTTTGTTTGTTTTGTATTTTTAGATTTACTTTATTTTAGGTGTGTGTGTGTGTGTGTGTGTAATAAGTACAGGTGGCCACAGAGGCCAGAAGAAGACATTAGATCCCCTAGAGCTGGAGTTACACGCAGTTGGAGCTGCCTAATGTAGGCGCTGGGATCGAACTTGGGTCTTGTGTGAGAGCAGTATGTTCTCTTAACTGCTGAGCAGTCTTTGTCCCAGCTGTCTTACTGTTCATTCAGTCTAGAAAGCTTTAGTTTTCCTTTCCTGACATGTCAGGCTGCAGCCTTACTGAGCAATAAATCCAAACTTTTGGGTTCACAGTTCTTTTACTCTAGGTTTCTCTCCTTTGGCTGTGCAGTTGGTTTGTTGTTACAGTTTTTAGTTTTTTTGAGGCAGTCTCATACTGTGGCCTAGGCTGGAACTGTTCTCCTGTTTTAGGCTCCCTAGTGCTGGTATTAAAGATGTGAGCCACATGGGCTGGAGAGATGGCTCAGCGGTTAAGAGCACTGATTGCTTTTCCCAAGGTCCTGAGTTCAAATCCCAGCAACCACATGGTGGCTCACATCCATCTGTAATGAGACCTAATGCCTTCTGGTGTGTCTGAAGACAGCTACAGTGTACTTATATATAATAAATAAATCTTAAAGGAAAAAAACAAGATGAGAGCCACTATACCTGGATTCTGTCGATTTTAAAGCTCAAGTACAAGACTATGTCTCAGCCTCTTATATCTTAAGATTTTTGGAACTCACTATGTGGTCTAAACTGGCCTCAGAGCCATAGTGACCCCTCCTTCCCCAGCCTCCCAAGTGCTAGGAAAACAGGCATGAGACAGTTTGTATTGTTTTATACATTGGAATTTTAAATAGCATTACTTATTTTATGGATAGAAAAGGTGCAGAAGTTTTGTACAGAGTTTAGAATAGATGATCTAGAGTTGAGCTGTTCTGTATTGGAAATGCTAGCCCCACGCAGATACTTATGTTCAAACTATTAAATTCAAACTTCTGTTCTGCAGTTGTCCTAGCCACATTTCACATGCTTAGTGGCTTCTATATTAGGTAGTATGGTTTGAGAGCATTTCTGTCTTGGCAGAAAGTTAATTAGGATGGGCAACAAAATCGTGTGTCACCTATGCCCAGTACCCAGCATGAGGTAAACCTGTGAATAGTAGCTAAGTCTAAATGCCGCATACTTTCTCTTACATATGAGATCTAGGTTGAAAAGCATTTACAAATAAAAGAAGTGGGGTTTGTTTTAGAGAGGATGTCTGTAAGGAGGGAGTAACAAGAAGGCAGTAAAGAAATGTGCATTACCAAAATGGGTGTCTGTGACTGTGTGAAGAAAGATGGCCTGGGAAAGCCACTGTTTGTGCAGTTAGTAAGTTCTAAGGGAAAGAAGCTCTGTCTCTCTGCTCAGGTGGGTAGCTTGTAAAAGAACCCTTATGTCTGTCTTTCAGTTCCTATTCTGTTTCATGCTATCCTTAGACAAGACACTTTACCATTTGCACATCTATAAAGCAACTGTGGAGCCTGGTGTGGGTTATCTTTCTGTGCTTGCATTTCTTTCTGCTGTCTGGGGGCTCCCTCCTTTGCTGTTGTTGCTTAAAACTATCTGTGCTGAATAAAGTAAATCCTTTCATTGCCATACTGGAGCCCTGTACCCTAATCTAGCAAGAATTCGTGATATCATTGTTCAGTTGCTTCAAACTTCAAGTTCTCTTTCCTTTTTTTTTTCCTTTGACTACTGTGAAGGCTTCCTAGCCTTGCATAGTTTTCTATTGTTCCTGCTTGTCTCTGTTTATTTATTTTCCACTGTAGCTGTTTTCATACACACCATGAGAGGCCATCAGATCCCATTACAGATGGTTGTGAGCCACCATGTGGTTGCTGGGAATTGAACTCAGGACCTCTGGAAGAGCGGTCAGTGCTCTTAACCACTGAGCCATCTCTCCAGTTCTGTTATACACTTTTAGTATTGGATACTTTTCTTTCTCCTAAAACTAACAGCTTTTTCTGGAAAGGACTAAATGGTAAATACTTTGGGCTCTATGCTGGGTTGTCTCTTGTCAGTGCTCAGCTCTTCCATTGAAGGATGAAAGCAGCTTTTAAACAATAGTAGTAGGTTAAATTTTGGCCTGGAATCTGTATGTGTGGAGTCCTACCCCAGATAATGTTCTTGTTGTTTGTTTTTATTTTGAGACAGTTTCTATTATGTAGCTGTGGCTGCCTCAGAACTTGCTATGTAGACCAGGTTTGCCTGGAAGATATTGAAACCCATTTGCTTCTGCTTTCCAAATGCTGGGGCTAAAGGTTTGTCCATTATGCCTGGCAAACTTTTTAAATAAATTAGTGCATTAAGAGGCATATCATAGTCCCTTGTATTTTCAGAGACTTAAATTTGCAACATACATCCTTCTGATAGCAAGAAGACAAAAACTGTACAATCCGTGGACAAATATTATTTCATTGTATCTTTTGTGTAAAAATGGTTTGTGGTAGAGCTGGCTTTTAGCTTTATTTGAATGGTACCTCCTGAGCATTTCTGAGACAAGCTAATTACTTCCTTTACCTTTTCTACTTTTTAACCAACAACCTCTGTTAGTCTTTTCAGGTGATAATGTGAACACTAAACAGTATAGTCCAACTTAAGCCTAATGCACTCCATCAGATACAGGGGTCCTTGAGCTAAATGTTTCAAATTTTCAGTCATGAAAATACTGTCTTTATGATATACTGCAGGTTTTCCAGTTTCCTTCAGAAAATACGTTGGGTTCTAAAGAACATATCAAAGATATTTAATGTGTACAGTACAAAAGTCATATGCCTATGATAATATACCAGAAAACAGACCATGTCGCCAAATTTAAATAGAAAAACTAAAATTTTGTACTTCATGTTATTCATTTTGGGTCTTGGTGTTGAGGATTAAAAGTATGTGTGTGTGTGTTTTTTTTTTTTTTTTCTTCATTTAATTTGATTAGGAGCTGCATATTGAAGACAATGTCTGGAAGCTTCTATTTTGTAATTGTTGGCCACCATGATAATCCAGTTTTTGAAATGGAATTTTTGCCACCTGGGAAAGCAGAATCCAAAGTATGTATGCAACCTTAAATTAATAAGACTTTTTAGGTCATTTGTAATGGTATATCATAATAGTGTTTTAGAACTGAAATAGATCAGTATAAATAAAACAACTGAGATATAGCAGCAGTTAAATTAGATTTTCTCTGGAGTTCCGTAGGCTGATAGAAAACAGTTATGGAAGGAATGTCACCTACTATGAAAGGCTTCTTAAGCATACAGAAATGTAGCCTGCCTGTCATGGGCCCGAGACAATGTTCGTTGCCTCAAAATGCCACAGTAGTCTATTGTGCTTCAGCAAATCACATTTTTCACCAGAACAGACATAGATCAGTTTACACCGAAAGATTAAAAAGAACCTTACTCCCCTGTTGCCCTGATGTCATCATGACTATAGCACTTCATTTCTGTGGCTTTTCCAACACTGCTTAAATTGTCTCCATCTTAGTGACAGCCAGGCCACATCAGGAAATTCTAAAAGCAACAGCAGAGATAATGCTTTCTTATTATCTAAGTTGTCTTGGCCTTAGTTCTTTCTCTAGCTACCTCTCACCTTAAAGCATTTCTATAGTATGTGCCCAATCCCTCAAAAGTGATCATCAGTGTATAGGAAGGAGAAACACTGCTGAGAGATAGACACAGCATACATCCATTTCTCTAAGGAATCAGGTTTCTTTGATATGTCAGCATTAGGGATGCAAACATAATTTATTTAGCTATGTAAGAGTGCCTGGGCAACTGGTGGCCTTCTACCAGCCTCATTTTGGGAACAACCTCCCTAGTAAGTTATGCTAGTTTCTTGTGGCTGTCATAGCACAGTGCCATGACTTGAGTGGTTTAGAACAGTAATGCACTGTTGCAGTTTCAGAAGCAAATGTCTGAAATTGATGCCTTGTCAAGGCCTCACTCCCATGGAAGGTAGTTATCTCGGCTTGTGGCAACTTAGTGCCTGTCTTCTGGTAGCATTCTCCTTGTGTACATGTGTCCAAATCTCCCATTTAATTTTTTTGTTGTAGAGGATGTATCAGAGTTTCACTTTATAGCCCTGACTCTCCTAGAATGCACTGGGTGGTCCAGGATGGCCTCCACTTCACAGGTACACTCTGTCCTCAATCTCCTTAGTGCTGGGATTACAGGTATGAGCCACCACACACTACAGCAAACCTTTTTTTCTAAGGACAGCAAGTACAAAGGATTAGAGGCCCACTCTACTCCACAATGACCTCATCTTATCTAACCACATCTTTAGTGACCCTCTTTCTAAGGCCACATTCTGAGGACCATATGGGTTTTGAGAAGGACTCTATATACTAGTGGTACTCAACTTTCCTAATACTGCGACACTATAATATAGTTCCTCATGTTGTAGTGACCTGCCCAACCATAAACTTATTTCATTGCTACTTTGTAACTGTAACTTTGTTCCTATTATGAATCGTAATGTAAATATCTTAGGTGACCCCTGTTAAAGGGTTTTTCAACCTCCAAAGGGGTTGGCACACATAGTTTGAGAACCACTGCTATATACCATAGAGAATCTCTTCCACAGCAGGTAGTTTTTGAAAACACATTGTGAAAGAGAATTCCACAGGAGTAAGACTTCATCCAGGTCATGATTTTGTTTTCTATATTGTAGTGAGTCATTCCTGCCTTCTTTCCAGTTAGGCCATCTTGCCCATGAAGAGGACACTCATGGTTCTGACTGGATTGTTTCTGCTGTTAATAGAGATGACAACTCACAGCTGGGCTGAGCATGACCTCCCTCCCCTTCCCAGGTCCCAATGCCGTGTAAGCTCTGTTCTGCAAGAGGCCTATCATAGGTCTTCACAAGTGTCATCTCTAATTTCTCTGCAGCTTCTGCTCAGGAAACCTGACTCTCCCTTTTACCTTCAGCCCTTGAAGCCCTATGTGTATAGTATCCCTTTGTTTCTGTTCTTGATTTCTACCTTGGTCTCTACCTAGGGAAAGTGTCCTCTTTGATCCAAATCTGCTTATACACTTTGTATGTTTCTCTTCTAATAAGAGAGAATTCCAGAAAGTAACATCGCTCTTATTTCCTCCATTAAAAGTAGTTGTCTGTTTACATATGATGAAATAAATAGTTGTGCAAAGTTAGTAACTGCCTTCTACCAGCATTGAAAATGTATTTAAGTTTCTTGAAGACATTTATTAATTGGTGTTCCTATTTATGAGTGATAGATAAAAAGACTAAAAAACCATAATCTTTTATGTCTTATGATAATAGTACATGAAGTAAATGCAGAGTCCTCCCCTAAAAAAAACATGTATGGAATTTACAGAATGAAAACCAGGCATGCTGGTGCTCACCTGTAGTCCTAGCACCTGGGAAGCTGAAGCAGGGTCAGGAGCTCAAGACCATTCTAGGTTACATAGTAGGGCCATATCTAAAATAAGAAAAAACACAATATACACAAATTGACAGAATTTGAGAATGAATTGTTGGTGGTCTTAATGCCATATGGAAATGTTCATCTTCATTTTGTTACTTAGGATGATCACCGTCATCTGAACCAGTTTATAGCTCATGCTGCTCTCGACCTTGTGGATGAAAATATGTGGCTTTCTAACAACATGTACTTAAAAACTGTGGACAAATTTAATGAGTGGTTTGTATCAGCATTTGTCACTGCAGGGCATATCCTTACCTTATGATAGTTTGCTTTCTGTTGCTGTTATAAACACTGACCAAAATCAACTTCAAGGAAGAAAGAGTTAGCTTACACTTCCCAAGTCCATTATTGAGGGAAGTCTGGGCAGGAGCTCAAGCAAAACTGGAGACCCTAGAGGAATACTGTATACTGGGCCCACCTGCCTATGGATGGTACTGCCGTCAGTGGGCTTGGCCTTCCTAACAAACTCAAAAAGTAAGGCTAAGACTTTTTTTAAAAACCTGGGGGTTTTTTGTTTGTTTGTTTGTTTTTTTTTTTTTTTGGTGGGGGGGGCGGTGTATCTGAACCATACCAAAAGCTATTTTACTTAAAGTCTGTTTCCTAACTTTAAAATACTACACTCTCCTTAAGATAAGGCTAAGTTGAGGTTAAGCCAGTTTATGTATTCAGCTTTGCCATCACAAAATGCAGTTCATGTGATAAATTTGAAGAATATCTTACCAGATGGCTGCCTTAAATGCTTCACTTCTAGTAAAGATTATGCCTTAATCTTTTTCACATATGCGATTTATTATGCTTCATGATGTGAGGCAAGAAGATGGAATAAAGAACTTCTTTACTGATGTCTATGATTTGTATATAAAGGTACGATATACCCTAAAATTAATCTGATTTTTAAAGAGGGTAAGGGTGGAGATATATCCAAAATTAAGGTATAAAAATCAGTTTCTTTTATCACTAGTAATTTCATTTTAGTGTTTTCTCACATATGTATTTATATTACCTAAGGAACTGATATGTTTTAGCTTTATGTTAAAGTATTAAAACCCTAAATTAAAAGAATTATAGGGCACAGTGGTAATGTGTATAATACCAGCACTTGAGAGAATCATGAGCCTGAGGCCAGCCAAGCTACATAAGAATTTTCGGAGAGGTTGGGGGTGGAAATGACGGCAGCAGTAAGGCGTAACTTTTTTAAAAAATTGAACATATGAGACATTTACCATTTGTTTACATAATCAAAGGGTCCTATAGATTAATCCATTTGTAATGAATACAAAGTAGATTCAAGATCCATGTTATGTACATAGGCCCTATCAGTCAGAATACCGTGAAGTTAGCAGCAGGTACTTCTCAAAACTAAAATTCTGGACCACAGAATTCCTGAAGAGGAGCCAGTCAGGTAAGGTGATGCATGCCTATGATGCCAGCACTTGGGAGGTAGAATAGAAAATTTAGGAGTACAAAGCCAGTCTCAGCTGCTTTGGATTACACAGGTAGCTTACACCTGGATTCTAAGATTTGGGAGACTGGAAGAATTACAGTGAGTTCGAGGCCAGGCTCAGCAACAGAATGAGAACCTGCCTCCCAGAAAAAAATTAAATATGTTTTTGTTATTTATTTTGTAAAGATTCTTGTTGCATTTTTTGTCTATTTGTGAGGGGGGAGGATGGGAAGAGGTGACACATGCCATAGTGTACTTAATGGAGCGAGGTTAGGACAGCTTGTAGGTATCAGTTCTCTCCTACTATGTGGGTCCTGGAGATGGAAATAGGCTTGTCAAGTAGGCTTTAGGCACTAGGCCTGTTAATTTTTTGAGATAGTCTTATGTAACCTAGCATGGCCTTGAACTCACTGTGCAGCTAAAGCTAGGCTTGAATTCCTTCCTGATCCTCCTGCAGCTCCCAAGTGCAGAAATTTCAAGGGCATGCAAACACCTGGCTAAGATGTTACAGTATAACAATGGGCATCCTTTGAGAAGCCTACAGATGCCCTAGATATGCCTTACTTCCTGGGTGTCTCTTTAACTCTCATGATTACACTCTATAAATACCTTTTTAAAATCCAGTTCTGCCTCATTCAAAAGAAAAAAAAAAGCAATGGAGCACTTTTAATGAAAATTGAAAATGGGACTCAGACTCATCTTAGCTCAATTTTAAGATATAAATTCCTTTAGCAACCTGTGATTTATTAGCCAGCTTCCTTTAATTGGCTCACTAATAACCTCTTTCTTTCCTAGTTTGCAATGAATCCATTTTATGAACCTAATTCTCCTATTCGATCAAGTGCATTTGACAGAAAAGTTCAGTTTCTTGGGAAGAAACACCTTTTAAGCTAAATGGAGAAAACTTCTGAAACAAGCTGGATCATCGTGAGGTATACTCAGGAATGTGTTCTGTAAGTCATTTGAAATAGCCTGGAAAATGTTTCCTCAAAATTGTACATTGTTTTCATATTGATTGTCAACATTAATATTTGCTCGTGAACATTGTTATTTATAAACAATTCTTTACCAGTTTTGAACATTTTTATTTAAAAGCTTGAGAATACTTTTGTTTTTCTTAAGATAATTAGAACTTAATTTATTAATTGAAAAGCATATGTCATAGTTAATATTGTTAGATTGATTGAAGACTGAAAAGTTCTGGAGACATGAATGAAATTGAGTTATTTATACATTTAGAGATGTTCTTTTAAAACATAATACACTGCAGTACCAAGAAGGTGAAGCAGAAAGCCCATGACAAGTACTACATGCTTGCCTGCCTCTACCAGAGGCTGAGAATAATCATCTTGCTGTAACTCTAAACCCTAGACCTATGTGTGCTGCACCAGTTACAGGCCATGGCAAAGTGTGTTGCTTTTGTCACCTTATGTTTCCTTTCTCTTAGTAAACTAAAGGTTTACTTTATTTAAACTTGTTAATATCTGTACTTGAAAAAATGTTATAATATGGATTTGGTATTACTAATAAAAGCCTGGGTTACACTGACATTTGCTCTTAACCTTTTAGGCTATATACAGAGTGGGGGGTGGCAGATGTGGCCTCTTGTATTAGAAATTTTGGGTTGATTTTACAGTAGTACATATGCATGGAAAAGCAAACCAGATTTTCATGTATACACTGGAAAAATTCCCTTCTAACTTTTGAGTAAGCACTTCTAAATTCTCTTGTACTCTTTGGTGATGTTGTTCCCTCTTTTTTTATTTCTTAAATAAAGATTTATATCCAAGAATGGGGTAATTTGATGCCTACTTTTAAATGCAGACCAACACCAATACTTTAAATCCCATTTCACTACTGAAGTCTGAAAACTCATATGGTACATCTCGATTACAGATCACCTCTGACTAGCTGACAAAGGCAGTCAGGTAAAATTATAGGACTTGAGGCTGGTTTGATGTTACCCAGCAGTTAAGAATGTTTTTGTTCTTGCAGATGACCCTGACCCAACTTGGCTTCACAGTACCTAAGGGGAGCACCTCTAGAGGGATCCACTGCCTCTGGCCTCCTTGAGCACCTACACTTACAGGCACATACCAACACACAACACACACAATTAAAAACAATAAATTTTTAAGTACTTTGAACAATGCTAACAGGCAAGGCCCAAATATATCTTTATCATATACAACTTGTCTCCCCTTCAATGAGCATGGAACTCACACCTAGGGAGGTGCTATAACTCCCAACCAGTAGCAGCATCATATTACAACATGAAGTCCAGAACGACTTGGGTTCTAGCCCTGGGGAACAAAAGGTACCTTGCAAATAGCCTTCCTTCAGGCTTATGAGGGCAATATGAGAAGTAGGACTATTCACCTTATAAGTATATTGCAACAGTTAAGTACTAATATCCGTATGTGACCTTCAGGAAGCTCAATGGGAAGTCCAGCAATGACTGAGACTTCAGAGTGTTTAAACAGGAAAGCAGCCTTCCAGGAATAAAGGCATGGGAGCCAGAACCTGTGTAAGGGGTAAAGCATTAAGCAAGCTCATATGACTAAGTTTGGAGCTGATAGGTAATGTCCTATTCAAGTAAAATTTCATGTTGGCACTAAATATAGAATATACGTTTATATTCTAAAGGTAATCCAGATAAAATCACATAAAACTAATTGTATCCTTTCTGTAGCTGGACATTTCTAGGATATATTACTAGTGTATTTCGAGTGCATTAAGTCTTTCTCTGTCCCTACTCCTGTAGCTTTTTAAAGTCTTATTCATGAGGGTCGGGGGATGGAGGAGGGTGTGTGTATCATGGCATGCATGTGTTCAGAAGACAATGTAAAGTTTTTTTCTCTTCTGCTTTTTACATTGGTATTGGTTCCATGGACTGAACTTGGGAGATAGGCAGGTTATGTGAGCCTTTACCCACTGAGCAAAGACAGGGTTCTCTGTGTAGCTCTAGCTTTCCTGAAGCTCACTCTGTAGAACAGGCTGACCTTGAACTCAGAGTACTGCTTGTTTCTGCACCCTGAGTGTTGGACATACACCACTAACACCTGGCTTGTTTTAATCTTTTTAAGATTTATATTTACACATGCTGTATCTGCACTGTACACCTGCATGCCAGAAGAGGGCATCAGATCACAGTATAGACTAGTTATGAGCCACAATGGTTGCTGGGATTTAAACTCAGGACCTCTGAAAAAGCAGACCGTGTTCTTAACTGCTGAGCCATCTCTCCAACCTGTTTAAAATTTTAAGACACTCATACATTAATTACCCATACAGAATCAACTCATGAGACAATATGAGAAGAGGAAATTTCACTTGAGAAAATGCCTCATTACGATCAAGCAGGCCGATAGTGTGTGGGAGGGCTCAGCCCATTGTAGGCTGGTAACCCCTAGGCTGGTTGAACAAGCCAACAGCACTCCTCCATGACTTCTGCATCAGCTCTTGCCTTCAGGTTCCTTCCTTGTTTAAGAGTTCCTGTCCTGACTACCTACCTTTGATGATAAACAGTGATGTTGAAGTGTAAGCCAAACAAACCCTTTCCTCCCGAAGGTACTTTTTTGGTCATGGTGCTCTATCATAGCAATAGGAAGACTAAAACAAAGATCACTGCTGAAAGTAATCTCACTAGAATAAAAAACTTGAGAACAAATCATTGAATATTGATACTATAGAAATGCCTGTGTAAATGCAGGTGTCTTTATTACCCTCTCAGAAACCACGATGATGGGCTGAAGATACAGCTCACCTGCCATACATTAGACGTGGCAGCACAGGCTCATGCCTGTAATCCCTTATTTGGGAGATGGTGAAGTAGACCTCTAAGTCAACCTGGAATATAAGAGATCCCGTTTTTTGTTGTTGTTGTTTAAGGAACATAAATGAAAATCCATAAATCCATAAAGCTAGCTATTGGAAAGGGTAAATATATGTGCCACACAATTGAGGTAGATTCTAATATGTAGAATGAATAAGAAAAAAAACCATCTTAAAGATATAAGGTAATCAAATCAAAAAGCATTGCAACATAAAGAAATGCATTAGATTTTAATCTTTAATAGTATTGCTGTAGGAATTTAATTTCTTGGACCAAGAATAGAATGCTAATTACATAAAAATATACACATATAAAAGTAATTCTCCATTTTCTTGTGGGGCAAAACTAAGTGTACTTCTAGAATAGTCAAGGTTTTTGTCTGAATTACAATTAAGTCAATTCTTGGTCATCTTATTAGCACTAATGTTTTAATTTAAAGAAACATTAGACAACCATTACAATTACGAATGTAATGTGCCATTACTGAGTAAATAGACTCCTTCAGAGTGAGTGTGTCCCTCCTCCCACTGACTAATGAGGCAACAATATGCGTTAATTGAATTTTATTAGTAGATGAATTGTTCTGCATACTAATTTTGTTCTCTGCGCACGCGCGAGTGTGTGTGGGTGTGCACGTGCATGCGTGTTGGTTAAAATGCACCAACTATCCCTTTAATGCCATCAACAGCAAGATGAGTTTGGCTTGGGCTTTCGGTGCAGATTGACTGTGTCTGTTTGAATCAGGTGATCTGACCTATCTTCCGTAGCCATAATTCTTCGAACTGCCTCCTCAAAGGCAGCAGCAACATTGGTGGAATCTTTTGCACTCGTTTCAAAGTAAGGATAGTCACCGTTGTCCTTGCACCAGGCTTGGGCTTCTTCTGTAGACACCTGCCGTTCTTTTATGTCAGTCTTGTTGCCCAAAATCACAAAAGGAAAGCTTTCAGGCTCTTTCACATCTGCATAATATATGAACTCTTTCTTCCAGTTGCTCAAATTCTGGAAGCTTTGTGAATCATCGACACTGAATGTAAGCAGGCAACAGTCAGAACCTCGGTAAAATGGCGTCCTCAGGCTTCGGAATCGTTCTTGACCAGCTGTGTCCCAAATCTGCATGGTAACAAAATGTCCATCCACCTCCAAATCTTTATTTAAAAATTCCACACCAATTGTGTGGAAGAGCTGGGAATCAAACTTATTGGTTACATATCTGTTCATAAGAGAACTCTTGCCAACTCCACCATCTCCAAGAAGAATTATTTTAAAAAGAGACGATTTTCCTGCCATTATTAATAGTATAAGTTTTGATTTCAGAATCCTGTAAATAAAAACAAAAAGGTACCATTATGTGCCTTTATACTAATGTAATCCACAAAATTCTAATAAAGTCAGTGTTTAAGTAATAAGAAAACAGAGCTCTGATTCCACTTTGCAAAGGGACTACCTAAATAATGAGATTTAACAACTTCAAACAGCCCCTCAATTTCCAGTTCACTGACAGGAGATAGCCCCTCCCCGTTCAGATATAGGCAGTACTGGGTAATTAAGTCAGAGGTATCCAGAAGCTCACTGATTCAACTAAGAAACAATTAAGCACAGTACAAAGTCTTGCTGTCTTCATTGGGAATCAGTCCCAGCAGCATTGGACTTTTTCATATAAAAGTCTACCCCAAAGACTCATTTGGGCAACTCCAACTTTTACGAAATATGTACCCATGTGTGTTCTTCCCCCCACCCCATCCTACCCTACCCCCGTGCGTGCGTGCATGTGTGCGTACACACCCTTGCCTGTCCGCATATGTGTGTGTGCATGCTTGCAGACACGAATAAGCATGCATAGAGAATAGAGTCCAGTGTCAAATGTCTTCCACCTTATTATTGGGCAGGGAGGTGGGAGTTTGAGACAAGCTCCAATGATTTTGCTAGGCTGACTGGCTGGCCAGCAAGCCAGACATTCTCCTCACCAGTGTTGGCATTATAGGTACATTTCCATAGCCAGCATTTCACACAGGTACTGGGAATCCCATCTCAGGTTCTCATGCTTGCAGAACAAGCACTTAGCAAGTGAGTCACCCCACACATACACACACTCATATGTTTGAAGTAGAATGAAATTAATTTTAAGTGAAAATGTGATAATATATTATGCTTACCCTTTAAAGAAGTCCAAGGGCAGAATTTTCAAACTTTCTACACTATAGAAGCCAGCCAGGAGTGCTACTTCTGATACCTATGAGTGATGGCTAGCTATTTCTGGGTGCTGATGTGAGCACTGTAACTACTTGACATTTTAATTTTTATTATAAAAAATTTTATACACAAAACTTACAGGTGGAAAATCTAACCTCATCTTTAACCAATTTTCAATCTAGGGTAAATCTTGTTTGCTCTATAATTCCTATTCATCTTTCTATGTTTCTAAATTACCTAAAATGTCAATATTTAAAACATGCTTCTATTGTACGTGTATTAAAATTTGTGAAGGACAAATAACATTTTTGACATCAGCATGGAAATGGAAATGTCCATCATGGCACTCACATGTGGCTGCTGAGCACTTGGTAAGTGAGGAACTAAATTTAACTAATTTAGGTGCTAGGGATTGGTCCTTGTGTATACTAAGCATTAACAAACACATCCTCTTTCTAGCCCCATTAATTTAATTTCAGCTAATTTAAATGATCACATTTATAAAGCCTCAAGCTATACTGGACAACAGAGTTCTAAGTAAAAATATTCATTAGCTTTATCAAAGTGGATACTGTTGACTTCCACAGTAGGAAAATAACAAAGAAATGAATAATTTCTTTATCTACTAGGATAAATCCCTATAACCAATGCAGTTGACATTATTTGTTTGTCTCCTTATGTAATATAAAGATAGCATCCAGTATTATTGAGAATTTCTGTAGCATATAAGGATTCTGCATTTCTTTTTTTTTTTTAAAGATTTGTTTTATATATGTGAGTACACTAGCTGTTTTCAGACACACCAGAAGAGGGCATCAGGTCCCATTACAGATGGCTGTGAGCCACCATGTGGTTGCTGGGAATTGAACTCAGGACCTCTGGAAGAACAGTCAGTGCTCTTACCCGCTGAGCCATCTCTCCAGCCCGGATTCTGCATTTCTACCTCTATGTTCTGGTAAGAGCCCATAGCAGCTCAGATAATGAGAAATAAAGTTAGTAGGAAAACAGGATAAATTAATGATCAAACTGAATGTGGTTGTTATGTCTGCAATCTCAGCATTCAGGAGATAGTGGCAAAGCACAAAGTTGAAACCAATAAGCAAGCCTCGCATATCTTATGCTTGCCAGTTTTACAATTGCATCAAGAGGCCCTGGCAAGTCACTGACCATCCCCATCTAGGTTTATTTAAGCACCCTCAAGGATGTTCATACTGCATTGAAATCATATGATGCATTTCTCAGAATGTGTCCTCTGTGTGCTGTATTTCAACATAGGGAAAGCATCTGAAACGCATCCAAAACGATTAAAATTATTCAATAGTTTATTCTCCAGGCTTGAAGAACAAAACTCAGATTTGACTTGGCCATCCTACCACGAATGCTGTGTTAACAGTTTCCTTCCAGATTTAAACCTACCATTTTGGAGGGAATCTTAAGGTATAGTATAAATACAGGAAGGTGAAATGCCCTAGGAAGCTCATTAAAGATAAGAAGTAAACAAATCAAAAAAAAAAAGAAGAAGAAGAAGAAGAAGAAGAAGCAAACAATTCAAAATAGCTCAGGAAGAAGTCCCTAAAGCTGACCAGATTCACTGGCCCTCCCTCCCCAAGAGTATACAATTAGTAAAGATGGCTGAGACTTACTCTCCCACAAGCCAAGAGGCAAATAAGACTCTCAAACTATCCTAGCTGCCTGGACGAGACCAATGGTTCTCAAATTGAGGGTCATAATCCCTTCTGCAGTGGAACGACCCTTTCACAAGGGTTGCCTAAGTCCACCTGCATATCAGATAGATGATTCAATAACAGTAGGAAATTGCAGTTATAAAGTAGCAACTAAATAATTGTATGGTTGGGGGTCACCACAATATGAGGAATTAAGGGGTTGTAACATTAGGAAGGTTGAGAACCACTGGCTTAGAAGAAACAAAGGGGCTGATCTGCCTAGAAAGGGCTTAAATACAGAGCCACCAGGAATAAATACACACTCCCCAAACTGTTGAGTTGGCTGCAGGGCTGTACAGTGAGTTTAAAGTTTTCCAACTTTCACAAGCTGTCACTGATGCACTTTGCATCACTACTACACTGATGCAGCTGTCTTTTGGTCATTTCTGCAAGCCTATGTATGTATGTATGTATTTATGTATATATGTATGTATTAAAATATGTTCTTCTATACATGTAACATGTTGCTCCCTCAGCTGGTGCAGCCTTTGCTCCCAAACCTAACTCATTGCTTTGCCCTTAAGACCTCTTCAGCTTGGTCATTGCCTCTTCTGGGAACCCCTTACCATCAACCCCTATTAACCCCATCATTGTTCTTGTCAGTTTTTAACTGACAGGAACACCAAAGTCCGATGATCTCTGTGTGTGGGAAACAGATGTACATAATTGTAGCCTATCAAATTTATCATTTTAAGTCAACTAATATAATTGCCTGAACAAACACAAGGCTTCATTATATATCACTGAATTTTAAAGATGTTAAATCAGTATAAACTAGATCATGCCCCATATATCTACCAAATTGTTTTAGAAGTTGTGAGATACATCATCTTACGGTATTTTGATCCTTTTTTGTCCTAATTATGTGAGACTGGACTCTTGCTAACGTTATTGCCACACATGACTACCTCTTTGGTTCTAACCTTCAGAGTTGTACGCAAATACACATGGTGTTATAAATTTTTAAACCATCGTAGTTCCCAATTAACATTTAAGAGAAGCCAGCTTCATTTAGCCAACTCTTTAACATAGTCACAGCATGCTTATAGACATAAAAATGGTTCCTGTTTTCTTTCTTTATGTAGATGTCTGTGCCTAAAGAAAGCATAGTCCCTGGAGCTAGAATTACAGGCAGTTCTGAGCTGCTTAAAACATGCGTGTGCAGAGAAACAAACAGCTACGGTACAAACACTCTTAACCACTGAGCCCTTCTATTCTTTTCTAAAGGCAGCTCAACCTTTGAGACAGCTTTAGCATCAGCTAAAGAAATAAAAAAAAAATCCTACCATGTTACTTTTAAAATTCAGCTAAAAATATATGAACTCTGACATTGCACAGTTGGCAAGATTGCCTAAAAGCAATCATTTTCATCAAGTTTAACATTCAATACAGCTAAATTCTACAAATAAAAACATCTGAACTTTTAAAAGCATTAATACACAGGTCCTGAACCTTACCTTAGTAGTTCAGTTCAAACATCATTATCTGCAAAGAAAATCAAAACACTCACATTAGTGATGTGCATTTGTTTTGATGATTTTTTTCTTCTATAGTATTATTAAACGCCTTATGTATACTGGGCAAGCTCTACCAATGAATTATTTAACCCTAGACCTTTTATTACTTCTAATTTTGAGATAGAGACTTGCTAAGTTGCCCAAGCTGGCCTTCAACCTGCTCTGTAGTCCAGGCTAGGCCTTGAATTTTCAGTTCTTTACCTCAGTCTCCAGAGTATCTAGGACTGTTGGCCTGTGCCTGTTTTCACCATTTTAATTATAAGAAGATATGCTAAAAAACATGCAACTATATATTTTTAATTTAAAATATCTATCTTAGCCTAAAGCAGCCCTACATCAAATTCTGTATTTTGATCATTGTTTTTCCTTTGTCAAAATTTTTACCTGTCCACATACAGGCACAGCTACACAATTATACTGGGAATTTTATTTGTCCAAAATTTGGGTGGCTGAAAATAACCATGCCCCAGACATTGAAATAAGGACAACACAGGGAAAACAGAGAAGCTAAGTGAGGGAGAGGGGCACCAATGATCCTAGGAACATGCATGTACTGCCTGCTGACTCTCATTCATGCATAAAAGACTTTGCCTTTCTGCCTAGACTCCCCAGTTGCTCAGGCCTAATACTCTCCCTGCAAAGTCTTCTGTGCATGAATGAGAGCAGCATTGGCAGGAAAAGCATGTTCCTAGTACCAACTAAGCCAGGGGCACTGCCCAAAGGTAGATGAACTTAATATCCTGAAACTGCATGGGAACAGGATGGACAGCAGCATCTACTTCCAAGGGGCTGTTGGAACATTTTTGCCAATGACTGCACACAGGTGCGGGCTCATTAAAGGAGTGTTGTGGAATGAGAACATAAATTCTGAAAGGGGTGATATTATAGACAGGCTCTTTAATGGCCATTTTTTTTAATACTCAAATTTCAGAAACCACTAGAAACAGAACAAATTATATGCACAAAATGAATTAAAGAGCCAATTTATTCATTCATTTATTCATTCACTCTCTCTCTCTCTCACACACACACTCACATACATACCACCACCACATTTTAAAGTTGTTTTACTATTTGTGCGCGTATGTGTGTATGTATGTCTGTGTGTGTCGGTGTGTGTGTTGTGAGTGCATGCAGGAGGTGGGGGTGATGGCAGGGGCCAGAAAAGGAAGCTGGATCCAAACAATTCCTCCAGACTCATGGCAGAATTATAGGCAGTTATGAGGCATAGGTGCTAGGAATTCAATCGGGTCCTCTAGAAGAGCAACAGGGGTTCTTATAAAACGATCCCTCTCTGCAGCAACAAACCCGATCACCCTGTTTTAAGAAAACATTTTTGTGAAACTTACATATAGAAGTCCTTAACTTACACATTTAATCATTTAGGATTAAGGGTAAAACAGCAGCAGCTAACAAAGATAGAGCCTTGGGACTAAGATGTTCCTTATCTGTGGTAGTTTGTATAAGAGTGACCCCACAGGCTCACATGTTTGAATGCTTAGTCCCTGTAGGTAGAACTGTTTGGTAAGGTTTGGGAGGTGTGGCCTTGTGAGAAGAGGTATACTACTAAGGGGAGGGGTTGAGGTTTCAAAAGTCCAGCCATTTCAGATAGTCTTGCTCTCTTTCTCTGCTTGGGAATCAGATATAAGCTCTCAGCTACTGCTCCAGTGCCATACCTGCCTGATACCATGCTTCCCACCATGATGTTCATGGACTCGCTGTCTGAAACTGTAAGCAAACCCCCAAATAAGTACTTTCTTTTATAAGTTGTCTTAGTCATCGTGTCTCTTCAGTAATAAAAAAGTATTTAAGACATAACTTTTCCTATTACTGCTTATAGGATTGAGAAAGGTTAAATATAATACAAAATCTCACAGCTAGTAAAAGTTAAGCTATTCATATGAAAAATACATCAAAGCCCAACTATTAGGCTACCTCAAGTACAACTGCTTGGTTTTGTTTGTTTTTGTTTTCTGAGAGTTTGCTGTTGTTACTGCATTTTTAAAGGAAATAAGATAGTGGAAACACTAGGTCTTTTGTTTGCTCCTTTTATTTCAATATCTGCAAAAGAACAAGTTAATTCAACAGAACTAGGCTAATCTGCGAATACAGAACATAAAGTATATCTGAGTATGCTCTGGGTTTTTGTTGCTGTTGTTTTTTAAGTGTCTTATTTAGCACAAGGTGGCATCAAAC
Organism: Micromys minutus; assembly: GCF_963924665.1. Classification (NCBI taxonomy): domain Eukaryota; kingdom Metazoa; phylum Chordata; class Mammalia; order Rodentia; family Muridae; genus Micromys; species Micromys minutus. The sequence goes on along the minus strand of NC_137970.1, from coordinate 24,334,156 downwards.
TCAGTGCTTAGCTAAAGATGAGCTTCAAACTCTAAACCTCTGTCTCTTATCTCCTGAATGTCAAGATTATAAGTATGCATCCCCATACCCAGTTTTATAAGGTGCTGGGAATCAAATTCAGGGCTTCTGCGTGCTAGGAAAGGCTCTACCACATCCACCAAGTGTGTTGTATTTAAAAAGCGTGTTTTAAATGAAACATGAGTCAAATGCCTGCACCTCTCAGAATCTCCATAAAAGCCTCCAGTTTCATAAAATAGGCAAAAGCAACTTTCCAACGCATATTTAGATATTACCTACATTTAGATATTACCTACTAAGTGCTACACACTAACAATGAAAACCACAGGGTTCTTTGTAGATTGTCCTGAAGTTGTTTGTATTTTAATGTTAACTCCACTTCCCCAAGAAGGGCTGCCTAGTCATATGACTCCAATTGACCCTTCCCATTTTAATTAGTAAAATAAAGGAAAGCCAGTGACTATGCAGGGCGAGGGATGTGGAGAGAAGAGAGGTCTGAGAGGTGAGGGAAGAGGGTAAGGGTCGTCGAAACACAGAGGTTCCCAAGGACCAACTAGACCCAGATGGGATTGATTGGCATTAAATAGCTATGGGCATTAAGGATTTTATAGGTCTAGTATCTCATATAGAAGGGCAGTTTGTATCTTTGTCTATTTGATGCAATATTGTTGTATAGAGGGTTTGTGGATTGAGAGTTGAATATATAAACCTGTATGAAAAGCTTTCCGGCTGTAGAGTTGTATTTATGTGGGACTTTGGGGTACAGAAACACCCCAGGATGGAAGCGGAGAACAGGCGGTAGAAAACAGCCAAAGGGAGCTGTGCAAATGGAGTGAGATCCGGGTGGCAGCTGGGGCCCTGTGACAGGTGCGCTCGGCTCCGAATTAAAACCAGGCCTGAGGAATGAGACCTTAGGGCTAATAGATAAACCATTTATATTTTTAGTATTTACTGCAAACAGTTCTTCCCTGAGGGTAACACTACAAGAAGTCACAACTGTCAGGTCCTACAAAATGAGAGTCGCATAGAAGAGAGCACAACTACTCGTGCCCAGCTGAAAAATCACTTGAAATATCAACACCCCACAATTTCCCTCAGTAAGCTAGGGGTACAATGTACAAACAAGGTTCTCTTAGTCGGGCCTACGCAGTGTGTGATGCCAGCCACCATCAGGACTTTACATACATATCCCCACAAACTCAAGCCAACTACTTTAACTGCTAAGCTTCAGGTAAGGTAAAAAGTACTTTCCAGTACTAGAGGGAAACTAGGTGTGTTACTCTGTGTTAATGAGAGCCTGAAAATCCATTTCTAGCTGTGGCATGTTCCAACCACATCTCAATTTCAGTGACATGCTGTCCTTAGGAAGCAGCCTTAACCAATACCTGTCTCCAAGGCATTGGGTTACCTGATTCAGGGAAGCACATCAAGACAGAGAACTAAGAAAATAAAGGTGCAATGGACCAACACATTCCAAGGTTCTTCCAAGAAACCCTGATGCTGGCATGAACTGGGAGACACTGAGGCAGTTAAAGAATTAAGTTTACTAGGAAGCAGGGACTGGAGGTAGGGAATCAAACGTAGTCAGGGTCTTCAGAAGTCACTGGAAGATTTCTGCCTACATCCTAGGATTGAAGAAAGTCAGAGATACCTTCAGCAGTAGAAGCATCGATGAGATAGAGCCCAGAAAAGTAACTGGCTGCCACAGAAACAATGAGTTGAAGATCACAAATAGAGCTAGGATGGATACCTTACAATCTCTGTCAAATTGCCAATGGTGTCAGCTGGTCTTAGGTACCAAAACTGAAGTGTCTCACTTGATTCTCCAGTAAGATGTTTACCATCAGACTTCCTCCACCTTTTTGTTGCTTGCCTCTCTCTATTCCCTATCCCCATCCCCCTGATTGATATCTGGCTAACTCTTAAACCCAATAGCCAATGTAGCTAGACCTCAACCCCCTGGAATGCTTCCAATTCTAACTAAACCTCTTAAGCCATGCTCCTAACATTTGCAATCCAGGCTTTGATAGTCAACATGTATGTCTACCATGCCTTGTAATAAAAATGCTAGTTAAAAGCATTCACTATTCACAAACCTGTAGTACACACTATTATAAGAATACTCTGGGTCAGAGAGATGGCTCTGTGGTTAAGAGCAGTGACTGATCTTCCAGAGGTCCTGAGTTCAAATCCCAGCAACCACATGATGACTCACAACCATCTGTAATGTAATCTGATACCCTTTTCTGGTATGTCTGACAGATACGGTATACTTACATATAATAAATAAATAAATCATAAAAAAAGAGCCCATATTTTCTTGATTGTAAACCTGAGACCAAAAAAAAAATTAAAACCAACTTCTCCCTCTCCCCCAAAAAAGAAAGAGAAATGATTTTTTAAAGACAGTGTTTTTTTCTCTGTGTAGCCTTGGCTATCCTAAACTCTGTGGATCAGGCTGGCCTCCAAATCAGAGATCTGCATGCCTCTGTCCCCCAAGTGCTCGGATTAAAGGTGGGTGTCACCACTGCCCTGCAAAATTTTGTTTTAAAAAGTAAAGAAAGAGTTTAGCTGAGCAAGTGGAAATTACTTAGCTAACTAGGGAGGCTGGAGAGAGAGCTCAGCATTTAGGGGCACATCCACCTCCCAAGTCTGCCCAATATCTGCAGAACTCATCACTCACTCCCACTCAAAGCTATCTGTGCCTTCAGTGGATCCCCCATCTCTCCACGGGCTTTAATCTTGGTCCAGGAGCATGGTCCCACCACAGTGGTACAAGGTAGCCATCAGAGCCCCAGCTCGGATCCACCCTATGCAGGACGCGCCACAACTCCCTGTTTCCTTTGTACTATCATTCTAACTTCCACTCATTTTCACCTGCTTACATGCTCCAAGTTGCATGTGCCTGTTTCTCTATTACAATGTCAACTCCCTGGCTGGACTGCAACACCTATGTCATCCAATCGTGTGGTGGTTAGTTATGTCAACCTGACATAAGCCAGAGTCATTTTCAAAGAAGGAAACCTCAATTGACAAAACGATCCCTCTAGATTGACTTTTGTGGGCAAGTATGTGGTGCCATTTTCTTGATTGATGACTGATGTGGGAGAACACAGCTCACTGTGGGCTGTGCCACCCTTGTGCTGGTGGTCACGGGTAAGAAAGTAGGCTAAGCAAACCATAAGGTGCAAGATTTTGCATCAGTTCTGCCTCCAGGTTCCTGCCCTGACTCCCCTCAGCAATGTAGTGTGACAGGAGACTTGTAAACTCAAGTTACAGAGACTTAATCTGGTATGGAGACAGATGGGGACTGGCAGTGATGGGTAGAGTAAGTTTTTAACCCAAGTTGTTTATGGTCTTGGTATGTTATCACAGCAATAGAAACCCCAAGATGACAATTAATATGTTCTAGTTTTGTCCGCCACAGTGAATAAAATACTCTGCACATGGTGAAATGCAAATAAATGCTAGAATAAAGCATTCTTTGTTATTTTTGTTATTCTATTACTCTTTTCTATCTATACTTAGCATGTAAATTATTCCTCCTATTTTTGATATCCATTAAAATATGTGGGGAAAGGTGATTCTTGTAATTTTAATAAGAATGAGTACTAATGACTGAAATTAACAAGGAGTGGGCATGTGCATGCTGAAAACTAGCACATTCCTTTAGTAAGGTAGATACTAGAGGGAGAGCAGGCTCCCTTTGGTAATCCACCTCATCAACCACATACTCCCGACTGTCCCTTTGCAACTTCTCACTCCTGAAAATTTTAACTGAACTTATCACTCCTGATTTAAATTTAGGAAGGCTGTTTTCCCCTCCCCAAATTCACAAGTTCCCTTTGCATTCATTCACCCTGAATGTCCTACTTAGAGGCATAGCTACCATTTCAATTAATTTCATAGCTGAAGAAGCTGAGCTTTAGACAGGATAAGGTGGCACGTGCCTATAAATCCCTGTACTCAGGAGGTAAAGATAGGTAGATCACAACTTCAAGGCCAGCCTGGGCTACAATAGTGCAATATAATGAGGAGGGGAAAGGAAGAGGGAGGAAGACAGGAGGGGGGGGAGGAAGAGAAGGTAGGAGGGGAGGGGAGAGAGAAGGGAAGAGGAGAGGAGGTGAGGAAGAGGGGAGAAAGGGGAGGAGATGGGGAATGGGAGGAGAGAGGGAAGAGAAGAGGAAAAGGCAGGGAAGAGGAGAGGGGGAGAAAGAAAGGAGAGAAGAAAGGCCAGAAGGAAATAAGGGGAGAGGGGAGAGAAAAGAAAGGTGTGGGCAGGGAAGAGGAGAGGGAGAGAAAGAAGGGGAGGGGAGAGGAGAGGAAAATGGGAGGAGAGAGAATAAAAGAAGGAGGAGGGGGAAAGGAGAAGGGAGAGGAGGGAGAGGTCAGGAGGAGAGGAAGAACTGAATGGGTGTCTAATGGGTGCTAATTCTATGGCAAAAAGGTAACAAAACAAACAAAAGCAAACCAGAACTAAGAAATTTTCACCACCACAAGCCAACTTGGAGGCTCAAGATTTGACCAGGTGAATAGATTATCTACCACTAAGTACTGCCTCACAGAGAGGAAAGGTAAAACAAAACAACAAAAAAGTTGTGGAAATCATAAATAAAACAAACTATCATTGACAAAGTACACTCTAAGTAACTCACCTCAAGTACTCTTTCTAGAAAATGAAGCATCTAATTTGATTTTAAAAATTAGTTTTTCATGAAAAAGAACATTTCTGTAGTTAGGTATGGTAGAAAGACAAAGGATTCAATTAAGTAACTAAATAGGTAATTTAGAGCTTTCTGTATCTCTAGAAATGCTCAGTGACCCACATGTGGCCAATGAACATCTGAAATGTGGTAGTCTGCTTAACTGAATTTTTTATTTTAACTTCATTTTAATTAAAGCATTTCATAACACTAATGGCTGCTGCATCAGACAATGAAGGTCTAAAGCACTGAGAATGAATATGAGACCGGTAAATCCCTAGATCCCTTGAGTATAACCGTTTAACAGAAACAGTGTGAGATTCATAATGGAAAGATTAAAAGCACTTTCACCAGATTTGTGGTCTGGTTCATGTGTATGTATGCACACGTGTGTGCAAGCACTGCACATGAAAGTCACAGAACAATCTTGGATGACATCTACCTCATGTGAGACAAGAGTCTTCTCCCTGGCCTAAAGCAAACCAGTCTGGCTGGCCAGAGAGCTCCAGGGATCCTATCTCTACCTCCTTAGTGTTGGGATTACAAATACCTGGCATTTTGGGGCTACCAAGCCTGACATTTATGACTAGGTTTGAGAATCAAACTCAGGACCTCATGTTTAAGGTAAGCCCTTTACCAACGGAGGTTCTTTTTAATCCTTACATCACATATATCATTTTGTTCATACCCCACACAAACCTGATGACTCCTTGCTTTCTTTTCTTTCTTTCTGAAGCCTACTTCATTTAATCAGTGTTGCCTGTCTGAGCATGGATAGGGGGTTATTTATTTAAGGGCAACTTACCAGTAAAAAAATGACTCTCCTTCCAGCAACCATTAACTACTTAAGTTCTTCAGCCTTGGGGAGGGGTGGTGGCAGTTGGGAGGGGGTGTAGGTCCTTCTAAGTTCCTTCCCTGGCAGTGTGGGGGGTGGGGACTAGGTCTTTCTGAGTTCACAGTCCTATGCCTGTCATGTGTAAGTCACCAACTGCTGTCATCAGTCTTTTTTTGTTTGCTTTTTCAAGACAGTTTCCCCGTGTAGCCCTGGCTGTCCTGGAACTTGCCCTGTAGAACAGGCTGGCCTTAAACTCAATAAATAAGTGTGAGATCCTCCTGCCTGTACCTTCTAAGTTCTGAGATTAATGGCTTGTCATCAGTCTATGTCCCTCAAAAAACATCAACGAAACTGGGCATGGTAATATACATATTGGGAGGCAGAGGTGAGACAGACCACTGTGAGTTTGAGGCTAGCCTGTTCTACACAGAGAATTCCAAGACAGGACAGGCTTCACAGTTGAGACTCAGCTTTAACTGTTTTTAAAAGTTAAAAATAAATCGATGCCTGTCTGTGTGATTTCTACATCACACATGATCAGTTCATATGTCTCCTAACCTTTCTGACTTTTCATCTTTACTCAGTACCACTATTTTTCCTCCCATCACTCATGGGTCTTTTGTGTATTAAAGTTTGTCCAGAAACTGTGATAGTTCAGTAAACACCTTTACTCATGGGAAACTGCTGAAACCCAGAAGTGGGGATATAAAGTTGTGTTCTTTGTGAGGTCCAAGGATAAATCTACCTGTAAAGGACACTTAATATTATTTTAATTTGCAGTACTTCCTTTTTAAGACAGGGTACCACTATGCAGCCTTGGTTGGCCTGGAACTATGTAGACCAGGCTGACCTCAAACTCAACAGATTCGCCTACCTCTGCCTCCCAAGAATTGGAATTAAATAAAAGAACTAATGTAAACTAAACTAACTGAGGAAGGTGTAAGTCAAAAAAAGTTGTCATGTTATGTATGGAATACACACTATGTTCTGACCCTCATTTAACTTAGAGTTATGAACTTTGTGATTTTGCCTTTTAAAATACTGTACCTCTGAGTTTTGTCAACAAGAGACTTAGAGGTATGGGGGTTGGGGGGGAGCAAACACGAAGTTCGTTCTAGCCTTAACTAGATTAGAGGCTTGGAAATTCCATCTTACATACAGAGGTTGTCACCAGTCCAATGGCAGGCACTGCCAAGTAGCTCTTCACAAAGTTCTGTTTACTGGATGTAAGTGACACCTGTCCATAAGCAGCACCCCAGTTTAGTCTTACTGAGATGCTGCTGAATTGCATTCTTTTCACAGGAAAGGGTAGACATACTCTGCCTACTCTGCCAATTCCCCATTTGCCTCCACACCAGACTTAACTCTCTAGAGTTACACCTTTATTCCCTGAAACATCACCAGGTCATCAAAATGACTGCTAGCCAATCCAATGTCTTCTCACTCCTCACATGAGAGCCTTAAAGTATACAGAGCCCTAAAGTAAACAGAAAGAATGAAGGTTTTGGTTTTCTGTTTTTCTGTTTAATCTGATCAGTCCCTCCACCTGTAGCCATGATAATATCAAATTCCTTGAAGATGTACATGCTACAGAATTGAAGAAGGGTAATCACATATTATCTAAAACAACTAAGAAAATGGAGGCCCTCTTACCAAAGTATCTTTTTAAGTACCTCATATTTGCCCAGGGGCAAGATAGCATCCTTCAAGTCTTAGTCAGGACAGGCCACTCGCCATTATCACAGTAATGATGCCTATATGACAGGACAATAACCTCTCTCTCCTTCCCCCTCCCTCCCCCTCCCACCCTCTCAAATATCCCCTAACATAATCCATAAGACTACCGAGAGCAGGCTCTGCTTTCTCTCACACATCCTCACCTTTCTTCAGCCAAGTGGCTCCCTTTCCTAACAATCCCTCAAAGGTCATCTCCTGAGGTTGAAGTCCATACTTCTTCTCAGTGACTATAAATACCAACAATTCCTTAAAGTCTACCTTCACCCTCTCACACCTCAGGGCCACACAACAATTTCCAAACCCTTTAAAATGGTGATATCAAATTCAGTATGCCAAAGAATGTTACATATCCTTCCAATACCTCTCTCTGATACCTGAATCAACCATACAAAGAACTGTTTATTTTCTTCCCACCCATTGCCACTGCCTACTGAGTCAAATAGCAAGTGCTAGAGCTCCGTCTTAACAGCTGCTGCTCACTATAACATCTATTCAGTATCTGTCTTAATTTCTTTTCCTGTTGCTGTGATAAGCACTCTGAAATGAATGTAAGGGAAAAGACTTTCCAACTTACAGTTGACATGAAGAGACAAAGAATACAGTCCACCACCACAGTGGGGGAGTCAAGGCAACGAAAACCTGAAGAGGCTGGTCATATTGCATCATAATCAGGAGCAAAAGATTCCCTTCCTCCATTTTCAGTTCAGGATCCCAACCCCCCCCCCCCCAAATAGAGCTACTCACAGTGGGGGACTCCTCCCACCTTAGTTAAGCAAAAATGTCCAGAGGCCCATTTCTTAAATGATTCTACATTCTGTCAAGCTGCCATTAACCATTACAATATCTAAGGCACAGCCCCTTAAACCCACCCACAGTTCAGACACTATCCCCTATGCTGCAGAGCTCAAGAGATGAAAGCTAACAAAGATTATACCATCCCCAGGCCTAACTAAACACAATAGGTCAAAACTGGTATCCTCACACCCACCAAGTAACAGAAAAAACTAAAAAGTAGTAAGCCAGAAAAGACACTACAGGAAAAAAAAACTATTTTAGATGCAAATCAGCACCAAAACTTACAAATCATGGTGGTGCACACCTCCATGCCTAGCAATCTCTGTGATGTGAGTTCATGGCCATCCTGGTCTATAAAGCAAGTTCAGGACAGCCAGAGCTCTGTTACAGAGAAACTGTCTCAAAAATAACAAAAAAAAAAAAAAAAAAGGAAAGAAAACATAAAACGTAATGCTATAGTTGTGGCACCATGGAACTCAAGAAATGACTAACAAGAAAACTTGGCCACAGAACTGAAAAAGTCCTGCCTAGCTCTCCAGCACTTTTCTAACCACCAAAACAGATAAAGGCTAAAAGTTGGAACACTCTGAGAAAGAACATCCACCGCAGCACACTTAGTTCCTGAACAAGTGCATATAGTAAGAAATGGGGAGGAAAGAGGCAGCAAAGAAGGGAAGGAGAGACAGTCTGTGCAGCCCCTGCTCCCAGCTCAGCAACCAAGCATCAGCAATCCCAAACTGCAAGCCCGGGGGAAAAGTTTACAGACTTACTAAAAGGGAGCGGTGAGGAACTAAAACCAACTTTAATGCCTTGTTTTCTTACCACTAAACCCTTAACTTTAGAAACTCTAATGGCAAACACCAGCTTTGAATCCTATTGTTCAGAAACTATGTGGCTTCACAGGAGTAAGGCAGGCTACTTAAAATGTTTAAAGAAAACAGATGCTGGCATCGGTATGGTACCATGCTCAAGGGAGTTCACAATTTCAACACTGCATTGCACACATTCCTTCTGGTGACTTAACTTTGTAAAGTTGAGTTTGCCCAAGATCACAGAGGAAAAATTACATGCAGATTTTAAGGATGGCAGTTGTCTGCTGCTCCAAAACAACTGTTTTTTCACGCTGTATTTAAGACTATTAGAATTCATTCCGGAATAACCTGTTTTCACCAATGTGTGAACCCCCACACCCCCAACAGTTTGACTTTCTGCTCCACCATGAATGTATTCCAGGTAAGTTTACCAGATCAAACATACAACCACAACTACAGCAGCCCTGTAAGCTGAAGACAGCAACCCAGAGACTTCGAATTGTTTTTATTTTGTTTTGGAGCCAGGGTCTCATGTTGCCCAGGCTGACCTGGGACTTCCTATATTTCCAACAATTTCCTTTAAGTCCTGATCCCTGTCTGCCTCCCAAATGTTGGGGTTACAGGCATGTACTACCATATCTGGCCTTTTTGGATCTGTGAGAATCATTCAACACTCCTATCTTTAGAGTTCTACTCAGTGAAATGTTGAAATAAGTGTGAGGCCTTTTCACATTTGCTAACACAGCTGCTTCTGAGAGACAGCCTCCTAGAAGCTATCTTAAACCCTGCACCTGACACCTCATCCAAATCACCAAAACCTGGATTAAAATAGCTCGGATCCCTTATATACTGTTTCACTACCCTTCCCTCTTAGATTAATAAAAAATTGGTCATGGAATGAATGCAGTCTTTTCATACTATCCCTGGCCCCTGTCAACACAATGGCAAACATAATGCTTTAGCCTCAGAGAAAAGTGAAATATCTGTGTCCATGGAGTATGAAGTTAGACCTGCCTGTTTCATTTCTATGCTTTTTCTGAAACATACTCCCTCTACCTCATATAGACCTTACTTAACAACCACTGACTACATCTCCATGTCCTGTCTGTGTTTACAATGCAACTGACATTCTACAGCTTGAAATCATTCGGGGTCAAAAAATTAACAAAATGTAATGGAAAATTCCAGAATGTAGAAATACTCATCACAGTATGTACAGTACCAAGAGTCACGTTGAGAAACAGATTTTCCCTCCAAGTTATCTAACCAGCCCAGGCGCCCTGAGGCAAAGCAGGTTTGGGATTGCCACAGGCCTACCTGACAACCAACCACACCTACCTAGTTGGCTCCAGGTGCCCTGCCTCAGGTATTCTGACTTTTCATTTGCTTCCATATTTCTAACCAAACTTCCTGAGGCATTTTCTGACTTCAGTTCCTCCTCTCCCATCAACCCTTTAATAAATGGTCTCTGTGGATGGCCTGGTAGTCTCAAACCCTATTTTCTTACACTAACTAGCTTTTATTATCTACATAGCTTTCAATTTAGCCTCATTGGGCACCACTTTTAATTGGCTTATTTCCTCCTGCTGCGTAGCCAACAAACTGCTCAGGGCAGAATTACGTGGCAGTTAATGAGTTGCTGTCTCTACCTGATACATATACTCTTGCAGACATTTAGAAGTAGTGTATCGTTCCACAAAGAAAGAAATGTGGTGGCCAACTATACTAGAACAGCAAGACAAGTGGTGAGTGAACAAGACTCCCTAGCACCAAGTCCTCTTGACTTTTGAAGGGGGGGTTCAAAAAAAAAACTGACACCAACAGAATGGAATTTCTATTTTGAAAGACCTGGTCTCAAAAAAGCATAGTAAAGAGAGGCTGAAAAACACCAAAAGGAAAAGTCATGTAGGCTGCAGAAATGGCTCAGCAGTTAAGAGCACTGACAAAAGGGCTGAGTTGGATGAGTTGCAGGTCAGTCTCCTGGTCTACAGCCAGCTGAAACCACAGTGAGACCCTATTAAATTATTATATTAAAAAAATTGATCAGGTAGTGGTGACATAAGCCTTTAATCCCAGCACTCAGGAGGCAGAGGCAGGAAGATCTCAGTGAGTTTGAGGTCAGCCTTGTCTACAGAGTAAGTTCCAGAAGTGCCAGGGCCACACAGAGAAACCCTTTCTCTGGAAAAAAAAAAAAAAACAAAAAGAAATAAATGAATAAAAAGGCACACATGACTAATTCAACACTACCACAAAGTTTTAACAAACCCAGCAACTGTTCCTCACTCCATCTAAGTGTGTCCAGAAAAAAATGCCATAACACATGTAATTCTGTACTGTGTATGGATGTATTCTTTCCTAAATGAACACCTGACCACTTCTGCCAAGTAGTCCAAACAATAAATTCTGTTCCAGGACCATGTACAAACCTAGTCTCGTGATTCTGAATAGACTGCCAGCTTTAGAAAGGTAGAAAACCCTATGGATGATGATAAGAATGAGAAAACAAACTTCCTAAGTCAACTGCAGAAGTGCCTATTAGCACACAAGTTTTTGTCATTTTTGTCTTTAAAACAAAAAACAAGATTCTGAAACTGTGTGGTAGCACATCCCTGTAATCCCAGAATTTAGAAGGCTGAGACAGTAGGATCAGAAATTCAATGCCAACCTCTTCATAATACCAATACTGAGGTCAGCTTTTTAAAAAGTAGATTCTGTTACCAGGTATTCATAAACCTTAGAGAATTTTCCCCCCAGCAAGCTTTTAAAATAGTAAAAATGCTCTTAAACAATAAAATGACATTGTGCTTAAAGAACTATAGAAGCCCAGTATGACCTGGAGTATGAACCAAAAATGCTTTTTCTCCAAATGTTTTCAAATATCCAATGAGAGGATAAAATTTCCTCCTAGTGCAAAACTACTACTCCAAAAAGCCTACAAGCATGCTTGAATGTCAACAATATTCCCTCACTCCTTAGGTGACCTTGGAAACCAAATTGAACCCTCCCAGGTACCAGCAAACTTCTCACCTGTAACAAAACCATTGCTTTGGAAACACCAGGAAAATGAAAGGGTGCGCAGAGAGTACTGACTCAAACAACCAACTCATGTGAGCTTAAGTAGGTCTTCTCAATAAATGGTTAAAAAAAAAGACTGAGGGAGGTTAGAGGGAAAAAAACTAAAAGGACTTCAGGCCTCTAGAGTACTGTAGTATAAAATGGAAGTAGTTGGCCGGGGAAAAAGTAAAAGGATCAGGCTCAGAAAGAGACAACCACCAATGTATTTTTCTACTCTCCAAAAAAGGATGGTCTGGTTATTGCGTGTCTACTTTAACCTTCCAGAAAATAAAACATAAATCTCCTTAAATTCCCCCAATATTCTAAATGAGTAAGCCTCCAAACCATAAATGTTTCAGTACAGAAAATCACTAAAGTGCACATGAAAAAGCCCAAAGCAAGAAGACACTGCCACTGAGATGCAACGCTCCTATATGTTGTTACTTGTAATGCTACACAAGTACTGGTAACTTCAATCTAAGATTATAAAAGACAAAGTAAAAGCAGGGTACTTAAGTCCCTTAGCTGAGAGAGGAGTTGGGAATTTCGCACAGGGGTAAAGCTCTTCCTTAGCAAGCACAAGGCCCTAGGTTTGGTCTCCAGCAATGGAAGAAAAAGGGAAATAGTCTGTAGTTGAGAGCCCCGGGTTTCCTTCAGTTCTAGTTGAGATTTCAGGCAGTGGAGGGATTTTCCATTGCAGTGGTGCTAGAGGAAAAAGACAAAACTTGTACCAACAAAACAAAACAAAAACCAAATTCAGTCTGTTGATTTTATGAGGAAGCTGTGAAAAGACTGGTCACGTGCCAATGTGGAAACTTGCAGAAAAGTTATTCCTCAAAAGAAGTATGATCACGGGATGCGTCATCACTTAAAAAACAAAACAAAACAGAAACATAATACGTTCATCAACCATTTAGTCAGTACTTCAAAGTCTCCTCTGGTCTTTTCACTAAAATGGAAGGACAGAAAAAACACGATTCTGAAACCCCAGCCAAGATCTGAATCTGACAATGTTCCCGACTGCCTACACGGTCTTTGCCCTGTCTTTATCTTCCAAGATCCCTCACCTGAGTGGGTTAAAGGGCAGTATGTCAGAGGTCGCCAAACTCAAATAACACAAGCTTGCTTTCCCCAGCATTAGTCACACCGGGGTAAGGTTTGGTCTTGAGTGCATGGGTGTCCCCGTGTGGTTAGGGGAAAGACTGGTGTATATGTGTGTATCCAGATATTTGCAATGTCCCTGTGAGCATCGTTCCACCATCCTATTCCCAAGTGTTTGGGGTTTCTGAGATGTTTTAGGGATCTGGTCGGTGTCGGTCTCTGTCTCTCTCTCTGCCTGTGTGTGTGTGTGTGTGTGTGTGTGTGTGTGTGTACGCGCGCGTATATGTCCCGAGTGGTTGGGTGTGTGCCGCTCTTCACGTGTGTTTGAATGTGAAAGCCCTTCCTCCTACGTCAGTCATCAGGAGAGTAGGGGACAAACTGCCCCTGTTGCCCAACGGTCTACAGACCCGCGCCAATTTGGCTCGCCCCTCGCCAGGCGGCCCTCCACTCCCGTAGCACAGCTCAGGCTGCACGCGCTCTTAACCAGCTCTGGCCAGGCCTCAAATAGAAGAATGAACCCCGCTCACCTTGCAGACACAGAGAGGACGTCGTGGGAGCGGTTTGCCAACACGCCCGAGTGCAACCAGAGCAGAAAGAGGGCCAAAGAGTCCCGAACGTCGAGAGTGCTTCCAAGAGGGAGCGACTCAGGCAGAAGGACCAATATGGCGGGCGGGCGGGGCGGGGCCAAGGCGGAGGGGCGGGGTCTTGACAGTGGGGCGACGGGGCGGGTCCTGAGTCAGTGGGGCAGGGCCTGGAGTGGAAAGCAGGGCCCGGATGGGGGTGGGGCCCAAGTCTATAGGGCGGGGCCAGGAGCTGCGGGGCGGGGCCTGAGGTGGCGGCACCAAGCCAAGAGTTGTAGGGCGGGGTCTGGGCTGTGGGCGTGGCCTCCGGCAGGGAGCCCAAACCCTAAGGCAAAGACCCTAGTATGGATCGCAGGAATTAGTCCCAAGGAAGACAGAGCCAGGAAGTCTGGAGTCAGCTTGCAAAACTGCAGTTTTCCTTTGTGCTAGCTAGCAGCTGCTGCTCTGGTCTTCCCACCTACGTTCCTTCTAACTGTAGTCACGAAATAATGAGTTATTCTTAAAGTTTAAAGTAGAAAGAGATCGTATAAGTACTATGACATAACAGTATTGCACCATTAAGAAAAGAAATTTGCAAATGAGCAAAGAACAGATAAATGAAAAAGGAGTATGTTTGCAAACTGTAGAATAATAAAAGTCTTTTAATTAAGTCCTTTTTATGTTTTTTCCTTGTTAAAGTACTGCATCCTCAGCTCTAAATTATAAAACAATAATGGCAAAATGTAGCATCAGAGGCGTTTACATTTCTTTGATTTATAAGGGGAATTTCTTTGCTTTATAAGGGGAAATGATAACGATAAAAGTCCTTGGAAGATGATTCTTAGTTAGTGCCCCATAACCATTTAGATTATTTTTATTTTCTAAGAGAAGACATTCATTTTTATGATCCAAAACAATTTACATAATGTCTGCCTCTTTGTGAAATCATTTTCAGGTAATAAATAACCTTTCATCAAGCACCAGAAGATTACAGTTAGCAAAGTTTCTCACAAGGATGATTTTAGAATAATTGTGAAAATTAGGCACATAATAAATATTGAGTTCCAGTTTGAATTTCAATGATTTTCTTCTTATAAAAAATCTATTTTTATAAGTGCAGAATATTTTCCCCAGAGGAAATCTGAGTAAAAGTTTAACAGATCTGTTGCATATGGAGAAGTGAGCTAGGAATGCAACTCAAGTTAGAGTGCTTGTATACCATATATGAAACCATGGTTTCCAATCCCAAAACCACAGAATCCTAGCATTCTAGAGGTAAAAATAGGAGCTCAAAATCATCATGGAACATAGTGAGTTGGTATATAAGACACATGACACATACTTTAATGGGGGGAAAAATGACCATACTTTTAACATTCAGGGAAAAACAAAATTTAATAGCACACAATTTAACCATTAACTAACATTTAAGTAACCAAAATGTTGATATTTCTCTAATCCATTATCAATGTGAGATCTCAATATTGTATATATCTTATAAGTATGTAATCTATTAGTAAATATGTTATTAAATATTTCATGATATGCTGAAAAATTATGTATTAAAAATGATTCCTCAAGCCCAGATGTGATGGTGAGCCCAGCACTCAGGCAGATCTTTGTGAGGACAAGGCCAGCCTAATCTACAAAGTGAGTTCTTGGACAGCCAGGGCTATATGTTAAAAAAAAAAAGTGGTGTCAGAAAAACAAACCAAGCCAAATCCTCATTGAAATCAGATTTTTTTCTTTTACTGAAAACATTTTTTTCTTGCATAGTGTATCCTGATTATGTTTTCCCCTTCATCTACACCAAGTTCCTCCCCCACATTCCACCATCCATATACATCCCCTTTCTATCTCTCAATAAGAAACAAATTAGCTTCTAATGGATAATAAAATAAAAGATAAAGCAAAAAAGTAAAACATTGGAATAGGGTAAAACAAACAAAAGGAAATGGCCCCCAAAAGGCACAAGAAACAGATATAGATGTAGAAACCCATTTGTTTACACACTCAGGAATGCCATAAAAATGCCTATAGGGTAAAGAGAGAGAAACAGAGACAGAGAAAAAATATATGAATTAAATTTAAAATTTTTGCCATATACAACTTAGTAATCTTTTTCACTTCACATTATATCTATATATATTTATCTATTTTTACTAAATTACTTAAACCAAATCTAGTGAGCTAATGGGCTTAGGGTTACTTTTGTGCATATTTTATGGTGTTTTTTTTTTTCAGTACAAGTATACGAATACATTTTCCTGTATTACAAACCAATGTAGTGTGAAGTTTGCTTAGAAACTAAGGTGAGCGTATTTCTTACAGTAAAACAGTTTTTGATACTCAGATAAATTTACATTGAATAATTTCAATATATAAGTGACAGAAATCTGTTTAACAAAAAAAATGAATTAAAAGTGTTAGGGGTATAGCTAAGTGGTCAAGTACTGGCTTAGCATGTATAAGGGTTATGTTTGTTTGTTTTTTAATCTACAACACTACAAAAATTTTGTGTTTGGTTTTTCAAGACAGGATTTCTCTGTGTAGCCATGACTGTCCCGGAACTTACTCTGTAGACCAGGCTGGCCTTGAACTCAAAGATCTACCTGCCTCTCTCTGCCTCCCAAGTGCTGGGATTAAAGGCATGTACCACCACTGCTCATCTAACTACAAAACTTCTTAAAGAAAAATTAAAAAACAAAAATGATCACACCATTTTACATTTTCCCCAATATAAATTTTATTATTGACACTTGAAGCCTAGCAAATGATGACGTTAATAAAATGCACCTAGATCAGAGAAATATTTTTCTTGAGACCAGCTTTGATTTCATGAGCACAAAGCAGGAATGTTGATGGGTTGGGGAGGTACAGTCGAGGAAGGGTTAAAAGGAGTTGGTCTGCTGGTGGTTCCATGTCATTTTCTTTAGGTGACTCTTATTCCATTCAAATATCCTGAAACTGATGATGAAATCTGTTGTTTGGTTTATGTTGTTTTCATTTCGGGGAATTTGTTTTGTCCAATTAATAATCCGTAATTGTTTGCTTTCAGCGTGCTGTGCAATTCCAATTTCTAAACAACTATTTTTCAATGACAGGCTGGGACGGCCAATTCTTTATGCATCACCAAAGCCAAGATGGTTGCTCTCATGAGTAGCGGTTCGGGAAACCGGCCTGTACATCTTATGCCCTACAGCATCCACCTCTTCAAAGATGTAGCCAGGGGGTTCAGAGTATGAAGCTGGGCACCTTTGAATTTCCTTAGCAGTAAAACTCGTAGAGTAGGTGGTCTGACCTTCTAAAGGGATGTTTACACGAGGGCCAGACCAGGTTGGCTTGCAGCTTTTGGTATTGACTGGTGCATGAGGCACATAGTGGGTACGATTGGTGGTCATGTAATCCATAGGTTCATCAGGGAATTTCAGCTGGTGAGCAGGTTTGACTGACTCTCGGCGGGTGTTGCCCCAATGTTTATAATCTTCTCTGTTGGTGGTGGAGCCTTCAAATCGTTCACTCTTCTTCAAATAGATGACTGGCCGGCAGGACTGAGCAGGAGCACCATTGGGGCACTTGTAGTCGGCTTGTGCAGTTGTCAGAAGGTCCATCTTCCCTTCAGGAGGGATGTAGGGAATGGGCTCTTTGGGGACAATCTTGGGTGTTGGCCAAGCTTGAAATTTTTCTCGGAATTCAGTGTTTGATGGAAAAGGTATATCTAACCCAGAGTGATTTGGTACAGGCTTCCAGCTTTTGGCAGGTTCCCCCATCAAACCCTTGTAGGAATCTTTGTGGGTGGTAAGGTCATCAAAAGGGATTTCACATGGTTTATACTTTTCTCCCTCGTACACACACCGCTTCTCCACAGGATGGGCCACATAGCTCGATCTGTAGCTTGTCATACTCTCCAGAGGGAGGTTGCAGAGCATGGGCCCAGGTGGAGGTTTGTAACTCACAGTATCCACAGGACTTTTTATGGGATAATCGTCCTGGTGTGTGGTTCTATGATCAAACCTACAGGACGCAGGACGGTATGATTGTGGTGGACGAATCAAAGATCTTCTTTGTTGGTTCCAGGGTAAATAATCAGCTCTGTACGTAGGCACACACTCCATTTTGTCATTGCATTGATGTCTGTTGTCTCGAGGTCTGATGGGATTCACTCGACTGGCAGGGCAGTAGTTGTAGTGTTGATTATACGTTGTGAGGAAATCCATCTCGTCTTGGATCGGAGTGGCCTTCTCGGAATGATAGCGTTTCACCGGTACTATGGTGTGAGCTCCAAAGTCTCTCTTTGTTGTGGACAGGCCTTCCATTGGTATAGTTACTTTCTGGTACTCTACCTTGGGTTTGAAGGATTCTTGGGGCATGTAAGAATGATAGGTAGGATACTTCTCGGTGTATTCGGAGAAAAAACATGGTTTCTCTGTCTTCTCATAAATCTTGGTAGGGACATGTGGGCAGTGATGCCTGCCGCACGAGCAAAGGTCACAGATGCACTTCCTATTCATGAGAGCCATTCTCCCTACATCACCTCAGATAATACTTCTGAGCGTGAACCTCCTCATGGACCACCCCCACACAGGACTGGTGGGCAGGCCACCAAGCCTCAAGAGGCTTGGCAAACTGCGGGTCTCTTCCAGAAAGAAAACTTAAGTGGCCTGCTTGGACAATTCGCTCGCCCCGTTTCCTTCCTGAAACTTGCCTTGCACCAGCAAGAATGACCCAACCCCACACCCTGGGCGCGGGCCCACCTCTGCTTCGCAGCAGCACCGGAGCAGAGCAGCGGAGGAACAGCGGAGCAGCAGCTGCGGAGTAGCACAGTCTCTTCCGTGGCCAGGACCAAGTATCTAGAGCAGCTGGCTGGCTCCCCTCAAACCTCCGGAAGCCACGGGGCCCAGACTGGGGACCCTCTGTGACGTCTCCAGGTCCTAAAAGGGTAGCAGTGCTGTCACAAGGACTTCTGTGAGGTCAGAAAATCTCCACTGTCAGGCCCATGATAGGGATTTTCCCATTAGGCCTTGGAAGAAAGATGGAAGAGTGGATGGATGAATTTGGAGAGCTCCTGAGTTCTCAAGTAAATGAATGCATGGTCCCATGTAAAAATTACACTGCTAGCACTTGGGTGGCACTTTCTCTCTCTAGGATGCATGGTCCACCATCTTATGAAAACTCACTCCTTGATTTCCATAACCTTGCTTTGAATACAGTTTCCAATTTCTTTGGTTTCAAGTGTCTGTTACAATTCCTTCTAAGCATTATTCCTAATTTCATCAATGAGCAAATTTTAGACTTCCCAGTCTGGAACTGATATGATTAAATGGAAATTGTGAGCCTCAACCATTCTTGCATGGATTTCCCCCAATTCTATACAAAGGTTGATATTGGTGACAAAGTCTCCTACATGCATTCTCTGTCAGCTTACCCACTGTCATACAGGAAGCCTATAGCTAGGGAGCCAACATAACTGGCACCTCCCAAATATTTGAGTAAGCACCACACCAGTCCAAACCCATCCAGGACTTGCAGTATAGACATATACTCTCCTTCCTACGGATTATAAAATTTACCGGAAGTTAAGAGTCAATTCACGTTAATACTTATTTATTCAGCAAAGTGTCCATTATAATAGGTGCTTAGCTGAGAACAGCACACAACAAAGGGACACAAGAAATTGGAGGTGGGGCACCATCTTTCTTTCTGGAGGACTAAAATTGTATGCAGTGACGTGTGTGTGTGTGTGTGTGTGTGTTGCACTTTGTCTGTCATCCTCTAAACATAGCTTAAGGGTTTAATGAGTTAAATGACAGCAGAATGGAGCTGGAGTGACAGTGCCTCAGAAGTTAAGAGCACTTGCTGCGTTTCTAAAGAACTGAATTCAATTCCCAGCACCAATGTCTGGTGACTCAAAACTGCCAGAATTCCAGCTCAAGGGAACCCGAAAACCCTCTCTGGCTTCCTTGGGCCCCTGTGAACATACACATATACTTAAGCTCAATCTATTTTGTAAAGGGCAGAATAAAGGCTGGTGTTATATAGTTCAGTCAGGAGAATGATTTACCAGCAAGCACGAAGCTCTCAGTTCAATTCCTACAACTATTTCCCCAACTGGCAGAATGGAACAGTCTTTAAAATTCATAAGTGGAATTAACATATTTAACCCATTGCTCATTTATTCAAAGCATTAGTCATAAGCTGAACTTAATCTTAGAAATAAAAAAGAAGATTGCTGTCTAAATGCTGTGGTTACAGTTACAACAAAAGGATATTGGAGCCGGGCAGTCGTGGCTTACACTCAATCCCAGCACTCAGGAGGTAGAGGCAGGGGGATCTCTGTGAGCTTGAGGCCAGCTTGAGCTACAAAGCAAGTTTCAGAACAGCCAAGGCTATACAGAGAACAAAAAAATAAAAAAAAAACAAACAAACAAGAAGGAGGAGGAGGAAGGAAAGACAGCCAATTCAATAAATATTGAAATAGAGGGGTCTGAGGTATATATAGCTCAGAGGAAAAGTGTGTGCTTAGCATGATTGAAACTCTGGGTTCAGTCCCCAGCAACACACATACACAGTATACCAGTTAATATAACTATGCATTCAATAAAAATCAATACTCATTCAAGGGGCTGGAGAGATAGCTTGGCAGCTGAGAACATTGGCTGCTCTTCCAAAGACCTGGGTTTAAGTTGAAGCACCCATATGATGATTGAAAACCGTCTTCAGGCTGGAGAGATGCTCAGTGGTTAAGAGCACTTACTACTCTTCCAGAGGTCCCGAGTTCAATTCCCAGCAACCACATGGTGGCTCTCAGCCATCTGTAATGGGATCTGATGCTCTCTTCTGGTGTGTCTGAAGACAGCTACAGTGTACTTATATATAATAAAAATAAATAAATCTTTAAAAAAAGGAAAAGAAAACCATTCTTTTTTTAGAACATCTGAAATTTTTAATCCTTCTTTACATGTCACCTAGACCACTTTTGATTAAGAAAACTGTAGAAAGTTAGTAACCGCCACAAGCGGATGCCAGTTGGTGGCAAGTGTCAATTTCCACAGAGTCCTGATTTTCGGGGTGTCTGAATGAACTGCTCAGGGTCTCTGCTCAAACTTGCTGGAATCACTTTTGGCAGATTTTAGGCCACAGGTCATTTTTCCCCATATTTCTTTGTAAACTCTACAGCATTCTTACAGAATTTTTTATGGTCCTTAGAGTATCTTCAGCTAGGTGAGCCCGGAGTGGGTGCTCAGGCTGGGGGTCGTTCACCAGTGCTATGAGGGACTGGATTACTTGGTCAGTCTTGGTGGCTAGCTTCCAGTTTCCAGCACTAATTACTGGCAGACAGATCTGCCCCTTCTCATCGATGTTAGGATGGTAGATCTTTGTTTTAAATGTGATCTTGGGTGGTTTGGGTACTCTGCTGGAAAGCTGATTTCAATTCTGAAGGCTCCCTTATTAGATGGAGGGTTGTCAGGAACAATAAGCCCTTGTCAAGTCAATAAATTAGCTTCATCAACCTGGATGTTACGGAAGTTTTTCATTCCACATTTGTGGATCTCTTCAAGCTCCTTCATCAGTCTCCTGCTGGCCGCCATCTTGGATCTGGTGCTGCTGCTTTCCCCAAGAAAACCATTCTTAACTCCAGTTCCAGGGAATCTGATATCTTCTTCTGACCCCCAAGAGTACCAGACACACATGTGATACACAGACATACATGGAGGCAAAACACCCATACAAATAAATAAATAAATAAATAAATAAATAAATAAATAATGAAAATAGTTTAACAAGATGGCTAGGTTTAGAGTGGTTAGGAAAACTCCATTCCACAACTAACAAACCCAGAAAATGTAAACATTTGTAAAGACACCAGTTTTTATTGACATGATTATAAAACCATAAGACCTCCTACTGCCTGGAGGACTCAGAAACAAGGTCTGGACAGTGCAGAGACCTTGGATAAACAAACACGATTCCTATAGTCCTTGACAGGTGTCCAGCATAATAATCATCATCAGAGAGGATTCATCCCACAATTGATGAGAGCCGGTGCAGAGAATCACAGGCAAACATTAGGCAGAGACCAGGGAATCCTATGGAAGAGGGGAAGGAAGGATTGTAGCAGCCAGAGAGGTCAAGAATGCCACAAGAAAAGAGCCCACAGAATCAACTAACCAGGGCTCATAGGGGCTCACAGAGACTGAACTAACAGTCAGGGAGCCTGGATGGGGCTGACCTAGCTCCTCTGCATATTTGCTATGGTTGCATAGCTTTGTGTTCTTGTGGGACCACTACAGTGAGACATGGGGTAGGGGGGATGCATCTGACTGTTCTGCCTGCTTTGGAGACCCTTATCATGACGAACTTTATTTGTTTATAAGTCAACAAATTTAGAAGCAGTTCTTTGAAAAATAGTCCAACCTAAATCACATATATAAACATGAGTTTTCCTTTTTCTTTTCAGTTTTCTAAGCCAGGGTCTTGTGTTGTCCAGGTTAGTCTTTAATTCACTAGGTAGCAGAGATGACCTTGAGCTGGGATGACGGGCTTGTGATGTTGTGCCTGCTTTGTGTGGTGCTGAGGATAGAAGCCAGGGTCCATGTGCATACCACCAAAAAAAGAAGAAAACAAAAAACATTCTACAGCCCGAGGTACTTCCCCAGCCCTAAAAGCATTACTAGTCTAGTTACATTTTTGATTTTTTTTTTTTTTTTTTTTTGGTGGTGGGGGAGTGGTGAGTGGCGGGAGTGGTGGTATTTTTTTACGTTCATGCACAGTTTTTTAAATTATAATTCATTGTGTTTTAGTGTGTACTTAAAGTTGTTTATCAGTTACCAAAAAAGACTATGGAATCTTTTAATTTTCCAAGAAGTCTGGTAGGAGAGACTAAAGGCTCATGCCACCACTGCTTGGCTTACTATAAATCTTATTTGGCTCTAATTTGCCTAACCTAAACATTACATTACACACACACACACACACACACACACACACACACACACACACACACACACATATACATATGCGCACGTGCAGCAATGAAATGTTCACTAAAACCATCATGTTTAATAAAGACTAAAATTAGGAATTCTTTGTAAAGTAAGTTGGATCAGTGTTTCCCACCCTGGACATGTCTTCCTAAATACAGAGACCATGTGGTATAACACTATTGTACTTAATACGTGACAAAACGTACTTCGAATATATGTTCCTCACAAATCCTAATTAAGGGATTACTTCAAATATACACTTCTCACACATATTTATAAAATCAGGGGAGTCACATTTAGCTCATTTCCTACACTTCATGTTGTGATTGAGTGTATCACTACTTTACATTATCTGTAGACATGATTGTCTTTAATTACCTATCAAGATGCAGCAAGTCTTAGGTTTGTATACTTCAGTGCTCTAAGGGTTAACTTGGAGCATGGCAGGTAGATACTTAGCATTGTTTTCCCAAGACAGAGTCTCACTATGTTGTTCTGGTTATCCTGGAATGCACTATATAGACCACACTGCCCATTGAACTCACACATCTACCTGCCTGTCCCCCACAACCTTCCAGTGCTAGGATTCAAGGAGTCTACCACTATGCCTTGCTCTACAATATATATATATATATATCCTTGGATTCTAACAAGCCCACACCACATTTTCGAAGCCCTTCACATGAGCCTTTCCAGGGTTTGTTTCATTATATTGTTTTTGAAATAGGATCTCACTATGCAGCTCTGGCTGGCCTGGAACTCACTCTGTAGACCAGGCTGGCCTTAAACTCACAGAGATCTGCCTGCTGCTGCCTCCCAAGTGCTGGGTAAAGGTGTGAATGTACTTCCATGCCTCATGTTCACTCCATGTAACTTTATTTACTGAACACAATTGAATGTTTCTCTTGGTGGTGGTTCAAACCTAATTTCCAGGAAAATCATTCATCCTAGGCACATTCATTTCATTTTCTTATGGAATGTGGAAGACTGAGTCACTATCTGTGTTAGATTATATTATTGCTCAAACCTTTGATGAGTCTCCCAGTAGAACATTTCTACAACTAGCCAGTACTCCAGGTGATACTTTACCATGTGATCTGTAGAGCCCCTTGGTTTAGGACATTATACTATTGTGTGACTTGCTTTTGGTGAGTGACAAAGTCACCTCTGAGTAGAGGCATTAAGATTCAGGGGTTTTATTTTGATCCCATTTCTTACAAATAGTATTCCTAGGGTTAGGGAAGTACTCAGATTTTAGAGTGTTTTTTTTTTTTTTTTTTTTTTTTTATGGTATGAACATGGGCCCTGACTTCCATCCTCAGCACCACACAAAGCAGGTACAACACAACAGTACAAGCCTGTCATCACTGCACTCAGAAGATGGTGGCAGGAGGATCAGAAGCATAAGGTCACCTCGTGGATTAAAGACTAACCTGGCCAACACAAGACCCAGGCGCAGAAAACTAAAAAGAAAAAGGGAAATTACTGTTTATATATGTGGTTTAGCAAGAAATATTTTTCAAAGAACTGCTTCTAAATTTGTTGACTTATAGCAAAGTAAAGTCTGTCAAGCAAAACAACGAACAGATGGATTTTTTTTGGCTGGTTTTGGTTTTTCAGGGTTTTGTTTTTGTTTGTTCATTTGTTTTTCGAGACAGGGTTTCTCTGTGCAACCCTGACTATCCTGGAACTCACTCTGTAGACCAGGCTGGCCTCAAATTCACAGAGATGCACCAGTCTCATGAGATGAGTCTCGGTATCTCAGTCAAGCCTTGAATTTGCTATGGAAACAAGGCTGACCATTAACTTCTAAACTTTCACCCACTAAAAGCTGGTATCATACGCCTGTGCAACCATGCCTGGCTCTGGAATTTTAGTTGTTGGTGTTATGCCTTTATTTCTGTGACAGAGCTACTGAATGCTTAGAAGGTAACTAACTGCATTAGAAAGGGAAAGACTATAAAACAATTGCAAATTAGTTTGATATTGCTTTGGACATATGTGACCTGACGCAAGCTTCTACATGGAGAAGAAAAACAAAGTGTTCTCTGTTTTCCAATTCTCCGTTCTTTCACATTGTTTTACCTGCCTAAAGTACAATGACTCCCCCAATGTGTTCTTAATCCATTACATAAATTTGCCTATGTACTAATATGCTTCTGTTCCTTATGTTCAACCCCCATTTCTCCATGGTTTTCTGTATATGAAGAACTCACCTAGGATCTGGGAATAAACTGGGGAGCCAAAGAGACAAATTCCAATTTAGTGAAAGAGACAAGGAATCATCAGTATAAATGATGAAAGCATTACATTTAAATGGTGAATAAGCTCTTTGAAACAAATGGGAATGTGTAGAAGGTGACATAGGACATGGCCAGGGAAGGTGAAAGGTGACAATCTTTGCATCAGGGCTTGTGAGAAATAAAGCAAGTCATTAGAGCTGTGGCTGGTGGGGGTGGGGTAAGAGCATTCCTAGCCAAAGCAACAGCTAGAGGTAGGAGTATGTCTGGCACAATCAAAGAAAAGCAAGGAAGCCAGTTTGACTGGTTCTAGTCCTCTGCAAGGTATATGGGGGTACTAGTGCTGATAGAATTAGCAAGGAGCTAAGAGAGGTCAGAGACAGGTTAGTGAAGCTTTGAAGGCCACTGTAAGAATTTTGACTTTCTCTTGGAGACAGGAGCCAACATGGAATTTGAGCAGAGGAACAACATGATCTCATTTTCGTATGTCCCACGATTGTTTTGGCTGTTGTTATATCCGGGCCCCAGACCTTAGCACAACTGAATCCATAATTGAAGTACCTTTCAGGTTGTAAAATAGCCTATATACAGCATCACCTGCCAAAACTGAAAAGAAAGACCTAGTCCATCAAAGTCTGGTAACGTTTCAGAACGTACTTTTTTTTTTTTTTTTTGCTTCTGTAGTTCCAGTTCTTGCTAACTCAAGTACATCAACTCGGGACATGCTTTTTGTGCTTCAAAGCTTTCCCTGAGAAAGGCTCGGGCTACAGCTGTGATCCTGAACATCCAGTATAGTCACCACCTTGCTAATGGCGATGGTCTATTGGCTTAAACCCATGTTCAAATAGTCTTCTTGAGTAGATACCACACAACAGTTGTGCTTAAGACATACTTAAGGGACAACAGAGTATGTATCTGACAATCTCTTAGCAGATCATTTGTATATGACTAGTCCTAGGTGACAACTGATCACCTATATGAAGATGGTGTTAGAACCAGGATGGTGGTGGGGAAGATAATATACAGTTAGAGTCTAGATATTTCTGGTGTTGGAAATCAAGGGCCTTGTATTAAACATGTACTGTATCAGTGAGCTTTACTATTCTTTACACATACACACATATGCATATATAAAGACAAACATATATGTATGTCTTTGTTTGAAACAGCATCTCATTGTAGCCTAGCATCGAACTCACTATGTAACCAAGAATGACCTCTTGCCCCTCCACCTCCAAAGTGCTGAGATTCTGGGCATGTACCACCACATCAAGCTCTTTTAAAACAAAACAAAACAAAAATCCAAATTTTGTTTCTATTATTTTAAATTATATGTAGTGGTGTGTGTGTGTGTGTGTGTGTGTGTGTATACACATGCGTGCACACGCATGTGAGCATGGGCCCATGAGTTAGGAGGCTAGAGGCATCTAATTCCCTGGAGCTAGACATATAGATCATTGTGATCCAACTAAATTGGGCCTTGTAGAAGAGCAGCAAGTGGTCTTTTGTTGTTGTTGCTGCTGCTGTTTTGTTTTGAGACAGGATCTCTGTGTAGCTTTGGCTGTCTTAGAACTCACGCTGTATACCAAGGGTGAAGATGGCCTTAAATTCATGCACCACTGCACCTGGCTTCAGGTAAGTCATCTCTTGGGCTTTGTGATATATAATTGGAGTATAACCAATAAGTAGAATTTACTTACTGATTAACAAACTGACATGAAAGAAAGCAAGGAGTCAAGCTAGAGAAATGGCTCAGCGGTTAAGAGTACTGACTGCTTTTCCAGAGGTCCTGAATTCAATTCCCAGCAACCACATGGTGGCTCACAACCATCTGTAATGGGATCTGATGCCCTCTTCTGGAGTGTCTCAAGACAACTACAGTGTTCTCAGAAACATAAAATAAATAAATAAATCTTTAGACAAAAAAGAAACCCGAATGAAAAGATGCTAAAGCTATGAAAAGACAACTGCCCACTGGCCTCATAAATACCAAGACAGAGTCCACTTAAACTGTGGGATCCTTTTATACATGGGTGATAGACATTCCAGCTTCCTTCCACTGAGCTATGCATGCATGAGTTGAGTTGAGCTGTCGGATAAGTTATGTGCAATGCAGATTAACTACGTGTCATATTGCACTCATATTGTGGCCAAGGAAGGAAAATTGAAACTTTTGTAGCTTCGAGTCTTCTAGCATTTAAGGGAGTGGTTCTCAATCTGTGAACCCATTGTAAAGCCCTTTCACAGGGATGGCCAAAGACCATCAGAAAGCACATTTATGATTCATAACAGTAACAAAATTATAGTTGTGAAGTAGCAACAAAAAATACTTTATGGTTGGGGGATCACCAGAAAGTGAGGAACTGTATTAAAGGGTGGTAGCATTAGGGATATTGCAAACCACTGCGTTAAGGAGAGGCACAGTAGGTGGAGTCGTCAGATGACTCAGGACCTCATAGGTACTCCTGGAAATTTCTTAATTTTTTTTCAATCTACAAGGGTAAATTTGGTGAATTATGATGCTATTTGGCATCTTTTATAAGCAGCTGCAACTATGTTTACATCATTTCAGAAGTGATTATATTCCAAAAAACTGGTTTCTAAATAAACAGTATTTTAATTGGTTTCTTGTTCTGTAATGTTTCTATGCATATTTTAGATTTTTACAAATATGTCATAAGTATGTAGGGCTAGGGATGTGGTTCAGTCAGTAGAGCATTTACCCAGAATGCACAAAACCCTGGGTTCAATCTCCAGTATCCCATAAAATAAAGCATGATGGTACAAGCCTAATACTGGGGAGTTGGAAACAGGAGGATTAGGAGTTCAAGGTCATTTTGGATTATGGCTACATAGTGAGTGGTAAGCTCAAACCCAGCCTGATCTATATAAGATGGTATCTAAAATAATGATGATGATGATGACGACGACAACAACTAATAACTACCTGGAACTGATTTTCACATTCATGTTTCATTTTCATTTTTTCCCCAAGATGGGGTTTCTCTATGTAACCCTGGCTGTCCTAGAACTTGCTCTGTAGAACTAGCTGGTCTCCAACTCAAGAGATCTGCCTGCCTCTGTTCCAAGTGCTAAGATGAAAGGTGTATGCCTAGCTCAGCTTATTTTGAATTTTAGAAAAAGCAAGAATATACATCCACACAAAAAGCGTCATATCAGAACTTTGAGGCCAGCCTCAGCTACCTCGTGTGTATGTGTTCACAACTTAATTTTTAAGTATATTTCTTTTAAAACCACCCTCTTTTCTAAATATCAGATGACCACATGATATAAAGGATCCAAGAAGGCTCCTGTATATCAGAAAACTTAGCTCTTGGCAAAGCAAACTGTGCAATCCTTGTAACAGAAAATTTGGGACAGTATGTAATAATATCGTTGGTACCATAACTTTAAAGATGAATAGGATTCCACAAGGTTGTCACTGGTTCACATATCTGATAATAGTACTCTTCTAAAACTAAGAAGTTACTTTTTACCATCTAGGTACTTACAATAACTACATCTGAAAGAGAGAAAAATGCTTTTGCAAAATATTTTGCATTTATTGGATGTTATAAACAACAACAAAGCAATCTGGCCTGAAAGAGGAAGACCCGGCTCCAGCAAAGGCAATGGAGTACAGCCAGCCACAAGCTTCCTGCCTGGCACTAAGAAATGGTATCAGGGAATGAAAGAAGCCTCTCATCACAGGAAATAGCCAGGGAAGAGACAGAGCCACAATTGTACTCAGTCCTTCATTTTAAAAAGCCATAGGAACAAAGGAGAAAACCCATGGAGAAAACCTTCCCAGATCCAGGTATTAAAATGGATTTCCTACCCTGTGCAGTTACCATGGAGACTTGGGTAGAGACTATGTGTTTAGTGCTGACATTCTGCACTGTTATTTGATTACTGGCCACAGTGAGGAAATTTTGGATTGGATATATTTTATGAAACATCCATTTGCAAAATTGCAAAGAGGTCCAATAAGTATCAGGATTCAGACAAAAGTATATTCTTCCTATATTTTCATTTGACCATTGTTAATGGCCACTTATCTGGTGTTCCTATATCCATCCTTGTTTCTCTCACCACTTAACAAAGCAGTGGTCTTCCTAAAAGGCACTCAAATCCCATTAACTATAAATTGCCTAGCTTCAATGATTTTTTTAAAAACACAAACCACCTTACACTCCCCAAAGTCCCCAAGTCCTTACTGATATCATGACATACAGTGGACCTCAGGAACTCTGTGGAGTCTTTTACACTGTCTCTCATTCACATCAGCTGTTCCTTATAATCAGGCACCTTCCCATCTCAGAGTCTTCAGAACTGCTCTTTGTTCCTATAAGAGCAATTTTAAATTAGCATTTACCCCACCAGCAATTGTAACAAAACTCTTTTGGCTGGGCAGTGATGGTGGACACCTTTAATCCTAGTACTTGGGAGGCAGAGCCACGTAGATCTCAAGATTAAGGGTAGCCTGCCTTGTTTACAGAGTGAGTTCCAGGTAGCCAAGATTACACAGAGAAACCCTGCAACACCACCAACTAAAAAGAAAAGAAGAAACTCCTCCCTCTTTTATGTGATAAAAGAAAGAAAAAGAAAAAAGAAAAAAAGGGGGGGGGGAGACTCTTCTCTCTCCTTTTAGGGGATAAGACACAGTGTAAGATAATTGTCTATATTTAGAAAATGTAACTGTCTCACTGACCAAAAGAATAAAAACCCACATCACCATTTCCCTATCTCTTGTTGCAAAACTAACTGACAGAGCTTATGGGAAATGAGGAAGACCTCATACATTTTTACAAAAGAATCCTGGAGAATAAGAGATGTTTCCATTTTAAATGCTTTTTATTTTTGATAAATGTAGCTTACAAAAATCTCAATACAAAGAACCATACATAGATACATAGAAAATCCAAACACCAAACTCACTGGAACAAATTAAACAAAGTTTTTATGTGCTGTTTGTGCTCTTGCACAACCACTGTCTAGGATTTAAGATCATTCCCAGTCACATGAAACCACATTTTGTGAAACTTTTGAGTTTTTTGATGACTTTGTAAGTTACTCTTTAAAGAACTAACACATTGCATCATGGTGAACGGCCTGGAATGCCATATGGAGAAAATGCAATGTAACTCAGACTTTCCAGCTTCAAGCTGATTTCTAAATAAATAAATAAATAAATAAATAAAATCTAAAACAGAAATGTTTGGTAGTTTTATGCACCCATTGGGAAACTGTCATATGGGGGTAAAAATATATATAAAGAAAAGCCTCCATACTGGGGAGTTAGAGGATAACTAGTGAAATTGTAAGTTTATATGGAACAGAGAAATAAACTCTTTGATATGATAAAATCAAAGAATGGTGGCTTACACTGAAAATCATAGCACTCTAGTGGCTGGGGCTAGCCAGTGTGAGTTTGAGCCCAGCTTAGGCTGCAGAGTGCAGCTAGTCTTATAAAAATAGAAACTCTTCACATATCATTGCCAAACAACAGAAGAGAAAATCACCTGGCAAAGTGTAAAAGAAGTATATATATGCAAGGTGTGTTGATTATGTATATAATTGTTTCACATGTTTAAAAAAAATCAAAACCCTGAATGACACTGTATTACTTTTTAAAAAGGATTTGTTTATTTTTTATTTATGTATTTATGTATGTATGTATGTATGTATGTATGTATGTATGTATGTATTTATTCATTCATTCATTCATTCATTTATTACGTATACAGCTTTCTGCCTGCACATATCCTACAGGCCAGAAGAGGGCACTAGGTCTTATGGTTGTGATGGTTGTGAGCCACCATGTGGTTGCTGGGAATTAAACTCAGGACTTTTGGAAGAGCAGTCAGTGCTCTTAATCTGAGTCATCTCTCCAGCCCCATACTGTATCATATTTAAGG
Source organism: Micromys minutus (assembly GCF_963924665.1). Classification (NCBI taxonomy): domain Eukaryota; kingdom Metazoa; phylum Chordata; class Mammalia; order Rodentia; family Muridae; genus Micromys; species Micromys minutus. Next base: position 24,303,399 of record NC_137970.1, on the reverse strand, counting down.
AAAAAAATCAGTCATAATTACATAAAAAAGGCTTGTGTATATGCATACAAATCAGTAAACATGTTGCAAAGGCCTAAGAGAAGTGAGTTCCTCTTCAGTTAGTATGAAATAAATGTTTCAATTGAAGGAGTAAACTTCCTCTAACAACCGGTGCCATTTTCACATGAGCAGAATTTGAGTTTCAAACCCAACACACATGCCTTTGTGGGCATACAGATTCCTAACATCAAGAAACTATATATCATACTTTATGAAGTGCTATAAAAACAAACAATCAAACAAACAAACAACAAAAATAAACACAGCTCATTCAACTAAGGATGCAGGCACTTAGCCAAATTCTTACAGTGCAACTTTTTCGAGAGTCAAAAGAGACTTGCAAAATGAGAAAATTAAGGACAGAATAAAATTCTAGTCACATAAACTTAGAACACTATTTGCTTAGCACCCATTTCCAAGAGTATACTTCTTACAAAGTCAATATAAAGTCTTACTCAGACTAAATCTTTTTGGGGTTGGCAGTGTTTCTCTACATAACCCAGGCTGCCTTCGACCATGGAATTCTGCCTTAGTATTCCCAATGCTAGGATTACAAGCTTGAAACATGATGCCCTTTTAATAGTTTTGAGACAGGGACTTTGCAAGCCAAACTGGCAACCAAACTCACACAAATCCTCCTGCCTCATTCTCCCTAGCATTTGGATTATAGGTATGTGCCATCACACCTGCTTCACAAGGAAACTGAAAAACCTGGGATCAATGTGAGGCATACTATATATAGTTGTGTAACCTGGGCAAGGGAGCCTCTTTCCTCATCTGTAAAGTCTCCAAAATAACATTAATTTCTTCAAAACTATAGAAAGGCTCAAATGAGAGACTATTTACAGGTAGTTCCTAACTCTAACTGCAACTTAAAATAAACCAAGAAATGACCAGAGCAATATTGATTACTGGGTCCAGTGCCACAGGTTCATACTGAATTGTACTAGGCTTGGCCCTTGGCACCAGTACATTTCAATGCTCCCCAGAAAATTCTAATATATAGTCACTCCTGAGAACCACAGGCCTGCTGCTATGTCAGTGATTCTCAAAGTATCCCAGAGGATCACTTGGGGACTCTGTCAAAATGTAGATCAGGACTCAAGGAGCATCAGGTAAGAGTCTTCTCCTCTAACATGCTCTCAGGCTGTGTGGAGCTACAGTTCCACTCTGAATAAAGTACTACATGTCTACAAAGTATGTGATAGCCTTCTATGGCCTACACATTGGCAAACAACTCTCTTTCTTTAGTCTGAGGACTGTAGTAAGAACAGTATATAAAGCCAGGTGTGGTGGTGTATACTTGTAATGCAAGCACCCATGAGACTGGGCCAGCTATGGCTATATACTGATGCCTTTCACAAACCAAAATCCCAAAGGCAAAAATAAGATTAAGATTTTGTTGGAAAAACCAACACAAAAAGTTATGTTATATATGTAAAACATATGCCCTTGAAAGGATTATTAACAAATCACAAGCACACCCAGTTGTTATGGTACCACTGCTCCCCACACTCATTACAAATGACATAGGTCATTTGTTCATCTGAGTTTGAATTCTGCACCCAACTTGGAAGGAAAAGTGTCCCTCTGGCAATCACAGTGACCTTGCAGTTATATTTATCACAGCGCCTACACTTAATTTTATTTGTCTGTGTGCCATCAATTGTTTGGGGAAGGTGATGCTCCTGAATACTGGATTCTGTGTAGGAAGCTCTCAATTGCTTCAGTTCCTGGTTTGCCATCTCCAGTACAGTCATTTGAGCAAAGTCCCTTGCAGACATGGTTCCAGAGAGCAAGTTTTTTTGTAAATGAGAATTTCTGGGGTTGTTCAGATTGGCAACTTTGCTTCGAATACTCGTTTTATATTTTTTGATATTGTTTGAATGAAGGGTAAAAATGTGATCTTCAATTTCTCTTGCTAAGTTCTGCCAAAAGTGAACTTTTGTGTGATCTGTGGAAGAACTAGCTAATGCTGTGTAAAGAAGTTCTATGCACTTAGATCTCACAGACACCAAGGGATCTTGTAACACAGCTGAGCTTTTGCTAGTGGTTTCAGAGTCCTCACCCTCCAAATAGCCTTCATTAATTTCCATTAGAGCAGTGCCACTTTCAAACCCAATTGCTCCAGCAGGCTTTGCACTATCTTGGGGTGATAGCCTAGAGAGAGAACTACAGAGACCCAGTATCTCATTATGGCTAAAGCCTAATGTCTCATCCTGGCTTTCATCCTGAGAATCTGCTACACTTTTTTCTTTATTAACATCTGTATAGAGTATTTTAAGGCTTTCCCTTGTTTTGAAATGTGCACTCTTATAGAAACCTCTCCACTTTGCCAGCAGACACTTGGCCTTCTTTTTTAAAGCCACTGATGGGCAGTTTTTGAGGACTCTGTAAACAGCTCTGACTACATCTGTCTCTTGAAGATGCTCCCTAGACACATATATCATTTCTAGCTCAGTAAGCTGTTTACCGATCTCCTCAAAATACCTTTTAGACACCAGTTGCTCAATCAAAGAAGCCCTGGCAATGATCTGGCTCTTGTCAGACATTTTCACAGCTGCAAAGAAAAAAAAAAAGGAAAAGATGGTTCAATGTTTTTAAGTTTCCCTTTACTAGCTGCAGCTCCTAGATAGTAAACTAGAACTTCTGCTAGTTGTCCATGTGATGTTTTCTGAAGGAGTAATATAAAGGGTGTGACAAATTAGATACTACAGTGACTTGACTACTCAACTCTCAAGACTTTTATTCTCAATAACAGAAGGAAAATGGCTCTGCAAAGTTTAAGCAGAACATTCAAAGGCTTTCTAGAATATCAGCTATAACTTTCTTACCTCCAACTGTACAAATTAGTATCTTTCTATATTAAGAATATTCAGGAACCTAGCACAGTGGTGCATGCTTACAATCCCAGCAGGTGGGGAGCAGAGTCAGAAGGAATAAGGGTTTACTGCTATCTTTAGATACACAAAAAAGTTAAGGCTAATCTGGGATGCGTGAGACCCTGCCTCATCTTGGGTGGCATTTGATGATCATCTTGGGTATAAAATCATGCTCATAAGACAATGCTGAGCAAATACTGGGCTATTTTCTTTTCATCACCAGCTATGAGACTAAGGTACTTATAATCTTTGTAGATTATAAGGCCTTTATAATCATTGTAGTGGTATTTTTTAATATAAAAAGTAACCAAATAGGAATGCCAATGTCTGAACCAATGTAGAAAAAAAATACAGGCACCACAGGTTGGGAAGCAGGTCTAGTGAACCCTGAAACTGAACAGGATTCAATGTGCTGACATTTGAACTGTTGTAATGTAGTAAATGTGATGTATACAATTTGTGATAGTTTGTAATATTTATCTCTTAACAATGGGAGACAATGAATGTTTACTGAGCAAGTGTATTGTGCTATCTATGCTCAGGTTAGTTCAAGTTACATAATAAGCCTGGGATATGAATTTCATCTAACTAGAATGTTTCCATGTAAAAACATCTTTGTCTACATTTGCCACAAAAGAGTAATACTTCATTTATTCCCTTGAACACACCTGACAAGCACCTCAGGAGATATTCTCTTCTGTCACAAAATGTCCAAGATTCTTTCTCTCATTTCACTTGTGAGTTTATTTTCTTGTCACTCTACAGCAACTTGCTTGTACGCATTTATTATATCCTGGAAAGTCCTGGAAAACAAAGTCCACCTCAATTCTAGTTTTGTTTTGTTTTGGCATTCAGAGCTCTTCTACCATAAAAATAGAATGATGATGAGAAAAGGGTGGGGAAAGAGAGGATAATGGAATACGTGTGACATGAAAGAGGAAGGGGCAAGGACAGGAATCCCTCAGAGGGGGAAAGGAAGCATAGAGAGGACAGAGAGTAAGGGAGATAAATTACAATAAAGCATGATATCTACAAATAAAATGCATTAACAAAACCTACTATTCTGAACTGGGTAGGGGTGAGCCCATTGGTGAACCAGTGGCCCACACCTTTAATCCCAGCACTTGGAAGGTAGAGGTAGGTGGATCTCTGTGAATTTGAGGCCAGTCTAGTCTACAAATCAAATTCAAGGACACTCAGGGCTACAGAGAGAAACCTTGTCTCAAAAAACCAAAACCAAGAGCTAGAGAGATGGCTCAGTGATTAAGAGCACTGACTGCTCTTCCAGAGATTCTGAGTTCAAATCCCAGCAACCACATGGTAGCTCACAACCATCTGTAATGGGATGTGATGCCCTTTTCTGGTGCATCTGAAGATTGCTACAGTGTGCTTATAATCAATCAATCAATCAATCAATCTTTAAAATCATGGTGTCCACTGTGGGATAATTAAGTAGATCTGAGCAGTCTTGGATATAGATGCTCAAATAACTATAGCTCCTAGAAGTGTGGGGGTACTAGACAAATTGGCTAAGTTTCCTGTGTCTCTACTTTCTCATCTTCAAAATGGGTGATTCTGCCATCCTGGATTAATATGTGAATCAAATGAGATAGTTTTAATCAATCACTTAGTGTTTATAAAGTGACTGACAATTATGTAAATCTACAATACAAAGTTAAAAAAATTGCCAGGGGCCACCTTTACCAGTGGATAAAGGTTCTTGCATCAAGCCTAATACCATGAGATCGATCCCTAGAATATAGCAGAGGAAGAGAACTGACAAGTTGTCCTCTGACTTCTACATGTGCAGCCACACACCATAAATACATTAACTGCAAATTAAAAATAAATAAATTTGCCAGGTATACTGACACACACATATCCTAGCACTTAGGAGGCTAAGAAAGGATGATTGTCAATTCCAAACAACATGAGCTTTATAGTGACAGTTTGTATTAAAAAAACATTAAAAAATTAATATCTATCATACTAGCTGTTGTTCCAGGACAAGAGGTCAGCAACATTTTCTGTAAAAGGACAGATAGAAAATACTTTGGACTTCTGGTGCAGACTATTCAACTCTATCTTTGCAGTGGGAACAACAGACAACAAATATTGAATGGGGCTGGAGCAAGAGTAAAGCAGTTGTAAGCTGCTGTTGCAGAGGAGCCAGGTTCAGTTTCCAGCACTGGGTGGCTCACAAGTGTGTATAACCCTGCCTTAGGAAAATCTGATGCCTTTGGCCTCCAATGGGACTGGCACTCACATGCAAATACCCCCCCCCCAGCATCTATCTATAGTAAAACATAATAAGGAAAGCTGCTTGCTGTGCAATGAGGACCTAAGTCTGAATCCCCAGCATCCACATAAAATGCCAGGCTTATGGTGCATACCTGTAATTCCAGCAACGGGAAGAGACAGGTCAATCTTTGGAGTTCGCTGGACAGACAGTCTAGCTGAATTGGTAAGCTTCAGGTTCAGTGACAGACACTGTCTAAAAAACAAAAGGAAGGGACAGTAATTAAGGAAGACATCTAAGTTGAGTTTCATAAATTCTTTTTAAACATGTGTGTGTGTGTGTGTGTGTGTGTGTGTGTGTTGGGGGAGGGGGTATGGAGGTGAGGTTTACTTCACGGAGTACTTCCCTAGCATGCACAGGGCCCTGAGTTTGCACCCTCCCCACCCTCAGTACCCCTCTCCCCTTCACAAGCACCTCATAAAGCCAGTGTGGTCAGATAGAGGCCAGCCAGGGCTATAAGAGACCTTATTTCAAACTAGAAAGTGGGCAGTCTGTGTTTGTCCACAGGGTATTGTTTGTAAGCGCCTTTTGTAGCATCACTATCTCACATAGACTTCAAGCCAGGAAAATGTCTTTAAATGTGTGATAGTGTGTTAAAAATTAATTAATTCTAATTTTACTCAGCCAAAATCTTTTTTCCCTTAAACATTCGGTGGAAGGAATCACGCCCAGGGCTTTATGCTCTACTACTGAGCCCACCTAAGCTGTACCCTTATACTGCCTTTCAAAAGCTGATAAACAGGTATTTTAACTCCTTTTTGTGTTAATTCTCAAAAAAGTCTGCCAGCGCTTCATACTTATAACACACTCCAATTCAGATCAGACACATTTCTTGGCAGTTGTAGTTCAAGTACTTAATATGTGTATATGTTTTACCATTCACCAGTGTATGTATGCATGCGTGTATGTATGCACACATATACATGCACAGTGTGTGGACATATTAACACCTTTTACAGTGGCAACAACATTAGGCCCTACAATGTGTTGCCTGAATGCACGTAGACGCCTGGAAATAAGGAATATTATAAGGAAGGGCAAACACACATCTGCACTAAAACCGCCTAAAGATTTAGAAAATGGACAGGAATATTCACTGTGAAATTTTCCAGAAGCTTAGGGAACAGACCAGCAGTAACCCATCCGCTTAAATCTTTAAATATCTCTCAACATCGAGTGGGGAAAAATGAAAATTTCTAGCTCTAGGATACACTTAACGGTGGGGCTTCAGGGCCCTGGCTCAGAAGGGAAAGGATGGGGCGGGGGACGGGGGGGGTGGAGACACTAAACGCAAGCAGGAGAATTGCTGTCTTTAGACAGCCACTTTAGGATCCCGAGGGAAGGGACAAGAAACGTGCCCGCTCAGAGAGATTCCGGTGGGTGGAGTTGAGTACTAAACAAAGACTGAAGAAATCCACCCCTTAGGGGACAGCCCTAAGGCCTGTGAACAAGCAATGGCGGCGCGACTTCCGGCCCGCCCAAACAACAGCTAAAAGAGGAGGGAATTCAACCTTAGAGCCGCCCGGGAACAGGGAGCGCCAGAGCGCCCCTGCGAGCCGGGATGGACTTCCACTGGAAACGAGAGTTAGCCCTTCAGCGGGGGCCGAGCTAACGGAAAATGGCAGAAAGCCGCCTTCCAAGAGGCTCGGCCACCGCCCTAGCGGCCACAGCACAGCCCGCCCGGAAACGCAGGCACCACCCTAGAGTGCTCTGCGCAGGCGCCTCTGGAGTGAACTTCCGTTTCTCAGGGCCGGATGACGTATCCTGCACCGGTCCTACGTTCGGGCGAGCATGAGTGGGTGTGAGAGTTGACGCTGACGTGGCGCCTGCGCAGAAAGATCCGAAGCGCGCGGGGGCGGGGCCTCTTAAGCCGTCAGAGCCGTTCCCTGAGGGAGGAGCTCAGGCCGGAAGTGAGACTAACTGGCTTAGTTTGTTGATGTGCTTACTCTTTTTATTTTCGGTCAAAACAGCAAAACAGATTAACAAAAACAGCCATGGTGGACCCTAGTAGGCAAATGCTGAAGACTAAAGAACAAGACAGGAGGATCCGGAGTTCGAGGCCAGCCTGGGCCAAACCTTTAAAAAGGCTGGACCTAATACATGCCTCCCTAAATAAATAAAAATAACCAAATGTAAATACCTTTATCAGAACAATAAAATAAAAATGGCTGACTGTAATGACCTGTAATAATAAATGGTTGGGTTTTTTAAAAAAAATCAATATAAAAATGGCGGAACCTGGCAGCATGTAATACTAGCGCTCCAGAGGCAGAGATGGGAGGAGAATCTCCGTAATTTCCGGGCCAGCTAGGGTTACCTAGTAAGACTATCACGACCAGCCAGCAAAAAGACAAGCCATAATTACTGACATGCTTAACAGTAATTAGTCTAACAAGCATGTAACATACATTACAAGAATGAAAGGAAGTAGTAAACATTCATTAATTAGTCACGAGCAACCTAAACGCACCTGTACACATTTGCCTGCAAGGACTAAAACCACACTGATAATGGAACGAGGAAATGTGGCAGCCTCCTTTGACCAAAACAATTTAGGAAAAAGTTTAAGGTAAAGCAAATCCTCCAGTGTTGTGTACTGGATACGATCGCAGCAGGTACACTGCTGAGTAAGCCTGTCATGAGTCTAAGAGATTTTACCTCAGAAGAGGGAGGACAAGGAACTCCCAGTGATCAGGATAAGGGATGTCTAATTATTTTTATGTTTTGGATGGTTAAGTATTAGGGTATGATTACAAAGCAATCTTGGTTTGGTTTAAACACAGAGTCTCGCACAACTATGTAGCCCAGGCTGTCCCCAAACTAGGATAATCTTCTTGCTCTCCAAGTGCTGATATTATGGATGTGTATCACTAGGCCCAGTGTAGGACTCTTGTTTTTGTCATGGCTTATCACTCACAGAAAGTAGCCCCATGTTGAAGTTCTCTGAAATTGTGTTTTGCAAAATAACAAGGTTTTGATTGCCAACTTGACACACCTGGGAAGAAGGAGCCTCAATTGAAGAACTGGACACGTCTGGGGGGCATTTTCTTTATTTGTAATTGATGCAGGAGGGCTCAGCCCACTGTGGGAAGGCAGTACTGTCCTTAGGTCTGGGCTGCTACAAAAGGTACCAAAGGTAGCAGATGTGTACTTGGGAGCAAGCCAGTAAGCAGCATTCCTCCATGGTTCCTGCTTCAAGTTCCTGCCCTGATTTCCTTCAGTACTGGACTGTAACCTGTAAGATGAAATATGTCCTTTCCTCCCTAAGTTGTGTTTGGCCACTGTGTTTCCCAGCAACAGAAAGCAAACTAGGATAGAACCCAATAGGATTTTTGCTGACGATCTGACAGGATGGAGCTGACACAGGTGGGTGGTGCAGAGTGAAGAACTGGGGCAGATGTTGAGGGTGGGTGGCTATCGAGGATGAGAAGCTCTGAGGAAATTGAAGCATCAGACCTCTGCTAAAGCTGGGCTGTAAAGGTGTGTACACGTAAGTCTTAGAAGACCCTTCAGGAGCCTGGCTTGAGTTTGGCTTACAAAGAATCTTTGTCATTTCATTTTTTGCTTGTTACAAAACACAATAGTTTTTGGATAGCTTAATCTTAGTAGAACTCATTTGATCAAAGACTGACATTCAGGAATTAGGCAGTGCTACCCAGAACCAGAGAAGAAAAATTCAGAGCATTCTTGGGGAAATATTAGTTGGGTGGAAAGGCAGCATAATCGTGGAGAAATGACTTGGCTTGATGCTGCTCCAAATGGGACTGTGAATACACAGTCTGCTCACTTGGGATACTGTGCTTGACTGAGACTTAACTATTACACTTGCCCGGTAGAGTTGCACTTTCTTTACATCGAGATTAGGCTGCAGTTCACTGTGCAGCATTTCTAGGTAACCTTCTATTTAATGTCATATGCCTTAATGGTAATTTTTTTTTGGACTTCTGTTACTTTTAGGTTCATTTTCTGAGTTACTCTGGCCACCTTTGGGAACGTGTATCTCTCAGCTGAGTGGAGAGTGCTTGCTTAAGGTGAGCTAGGTCTTGAGTTCAGCCCTGACCACTGGAAGCCTGGGGGATCCCAGGGCAAGGGGGGGGGGGATTTGTAATGTACAATTCTTGAAATATATGATAGTTTTTTCAACGGTTGTAGCGAGGGATTAGGGAGATGGCTCAGTGATTAAGAGCACTTGTTGCTCTATCAGAGCATTTGGGCTTGATTGTCAGCACCCACAAGGTGGCTCACAGCTGTGTGAAATTCTGGGATTGATGACTCTGAGTTTCTACCGCTGTTGGTCCTAGGCACATACATGGTACACAGACCCACATACATGCAGGCGAATAGCTGTACCAGAATGAAGGTGTAGCTGAGCTCTAGAGTGGTTGGTTGTGCGAGCATGAAAATATGCCCCAGCTTCTATCCCTAGCAGCCCACTGAAACCCCAAACCAAACAGGCCTACCAAAAATATTTTAAAATTCCATGAATAAATTAGTCTAAATATTAAAAGTTATTTCAAAAGCTGCCAGTCTTTTTTTCAGGGGCATTATAACCAGTTTTGTTTGTTTGTTTGTTTTTTGTTTTTTTTAAATGACCCTTATAAATGGAGGAAAAAAAAACATTAGCCAAAGAATACCAGATATGACCCAGACACCAGATGGTGTGAAGGAAAAATACCCAAAACTCTAAAACACAGCATCCATGTAGATCTGCCTTGGCCACTGCAATCGGCGTGTACTGGTTTTCATGTTTAGATATGATTTAAAAGTTGGTTCCTAGTTCCACTGCCTCAATGCCAAGTTCTCAGCCACCATGGATAATGGGTATTGTATTATATGGCACAGGTAGACAGCATGTCCATTACTGCAGGAACTTGTGTGGAAGAGTCCTGGCTCAGCTCATCTGGACTAACTCCATAAAAAGAGCTGGAAATAGACACCAAGAAAACTGCTGAGAATTTTATTGTTTGGAGTGATTTTAAGTTGACTGTGAATTAAAGCTCTCAGTTCTACGATCAGTTAAACAGAGGCTTTGGGTCTTTGGTACACTTGTTTACTTTCCTATTTGATGTATATCACTGTCATGCCTGACTGTTCATCTGTAAATCACATGAGTGCCTGGTACCCGCAGAGAGAATCAGATAGATGCTCTGAAACTGGAGTTACAGATGGCTGGGAAATGAAACTGGATCCTGTGCAAGAACAGCAAGTGCTCTGAAGCAGTGAGCCATTTCTGCAGCCCTGGGTCTTTGTTTTTAAAAAGCACCTTTCAGCTGTTTCAGTACTCTGAGATGCTCTTGGATCAATTTCATTTCGTGCAGTGGAAACTACTTTTCAATCCTAATTAGTTCTCTGAGTGGCAACATGGATTTCCTGAGCTCAGATAGACAGCCCTTTCCTGTAAATTCCCAAGGAACCGAGGCAAAAATCCTCCCGAGGGCCTCTCCAGAAGCTCACTTAGGAAAAGGCTGCAGATGTCTGTGGAATGAAGTCAGAGTAATTGCATATCTTTGGGGGTTCTAAGGTGCTGACGGACATTCATTTCCTGTTAAACACCAGGACCAGACTTTGGGCTCAGCTGGGGGTGTTCATAAAGCTCAGAGAATATAGTGTTTTTTTTTTTTTTAAGAGCTGTTCCTTTCAAGTTTCAAGAGTTACAGAATGGCAGGAAACATAAAAACACAATGATCGTAGAAGCACAAACTCTAGGTTTGACTTCTGCAAGAAATACCTCAGATCTGCACAGGTAAAAGGACACAGAAGCAGTGAATCTTCCAGGAAAAGGACCCTCACCAGGAAAGTCACTGTCTGCACAGACCAGGCCGTGGCTGGCTGGTGAGCCAGAGACTGAAAAGAGTGATTCTCAGCTAGGAGTGGGGAGGTCGAACCTATCTCCAAGCTCAGGAGGGCAACTGGATCTTTGGCTATATTTTAAAAAATATAGCACTTAAAAGTGTAAAAATAATCACATTTATTTATTATTGTGTTTGTATGTATGTATGTCAGAGGACAAACTGTGAAAGTCAGTTCTCTTTCTACTATGTGGGCTCCAGGGATTAAACTCAGATTGTCAGGGTTGGTGGTAAGCACCGTTACTTCTGCCAACACACACACACACACACACACACACACACACACACACACACACACAATGTATGTACTTATATAGCATAGGTTAAAGATTTTTCTCTTCTTTGTTGTTGTTGTTTTTTGTTTTTTGTTTTTGTTTTTTTTTTTTTTTTGTTTTTTTTTTGAGACAGGATTTCTCTATGTAGCCCCTGGCATTTCTAGAACTCCCTCTGTAGACCAGGCTGGCCCAGAATCCAGAGATCTGCCTGCTTCTGACTCCAGAGTGCTGGGATTAAAGGCAGAGGCCACCACACCTAGCTAAAGTTTTTCACTTTTAAAATTTGTGTTGAGTGCTAACTTCATTGTTGTAAGCCCTTTATTTTGGAGACAAGATCTCCCTCTGTAACCTAGGCTGGCCTTGAACACATATTGGAACCCCTGCCTCAAGCTGCAGAGTGCTGTGGTTATAGGTGTATACCGGCAGTCCTGGTTTGGGTGTTTGACATTTAATTATCACAGAGTCGTGATTTTGTTGTCTTTTGTTGACAAGTGAGCACGCTAAAGTGGATACTGATTAAAATTATATCTTGGTAAAAAATGTCTTCCAGATGAAGATTTGCTCTCAGGGACTTCCTGTTTGTCTATCCTACTATACAGGGTAAGTTCTACCTGGCTTCCATCTCCAGAGCTTAGTGTTATTTGCCTGAACCTTATTAAAAGCAGACTTACTGGGCTAGAGGATGAGTCAGCAGGTAAAGTGCTTCTTTTACAAGTGTGAAGACCTTAGTTCCAGTCCCCAGCACATATAGAAAAGTTGTCATAGCTCTATATACATCTGTAACCTACATGCTGGATCAGGAAGAGTCCTTGTTTCGAAAAGTAAGATGGAGGAGGGGCTGGGGAGATGACAGTTTAGTGATGAAGAGCTCTTGTTCTTTCATAGAACGATCATTTAGTTCTCAGCACCCGCATTGTGGTTCCCAGCAGTCTATGATTCAAGTTACAGGGGATTTGACATGCTTTTCTGACCTCCTCCAACACACATGCGTGCATACACACACACACCACAGACTCATAGTGCTGGTTTATATAAATTTGGTTCACTCAATTTTATGTCTATGGAATTTGCCTCATTCTCTGTGGTCTTGGCTTGCATTCAGCTAACACAGTATATACATTTTGATATTGGTGGTCATTTGAGTTGTTTTCATTTTGCTTTTGAGTCAGTGCCTCTCTTCATAGCCCTGACTGTCCTGGGACGATATATTGATGGCTGGCTTTGAACTCACTGCCTCCCAAGTGCTGGGATTAAAGGCATGGGCCACCACATCTGGCCTTGTTTTTCTTGGTTCTGGACAATCATGAAATAACCTACTGTGGATATTTTCATCCACTTCTTTTGGTGAACATATGCCCCGTTCTTGAGTATATACTAGGTGGAATTGTTAGGAAGTAGGGCAAGCATTTGTTTTAGACAACACTGCCAAATATTTTTCCAAAATGTTTGTTATAATTGATACTTCTATAAGCAAGGTGTGGAAGTTCTTATATCCTCGCCAACACTTGGATTATCAATTCTTGTAATTTTAGAGATTTCTAGGATGATCTACTTAGGTCCTTAACCCCACTTTAGGATCACCTGGTGTTGTGATTTGCATGAGAAATGTCCCTCTTGGGCTCCTGTAATTCAGTACTTGGTCCCTAGTTAGTGGATGCTGTTTGGGGAGGTCAGAACTCACAGAATTCGAACCTTGCCAGAGGAAGTTAAGTCACTTCTTCTGTTTCTCTGGGGAGAGGATTTTGAAACTTTATAGCCCCATTTTACTTCCAGTTGGCACCTTTCTACTTCCTGTGAGCGGTCTAAATGTGATCTCTCAGTTTCCTGCTCCTGCTGCTATGCCTTCCATGTCAGTATGGACATCCACTCTTCTTCAATCATAACCCCAAATAAATGATTGTGATCACGGTGGTTTGTTGTTGTTGTTTGCTTTGTTTTTTTTTTAATCACAGCAACAGAAAAGTAATGGATAGGGGGCTGGAGAGATGGCTCAGTGCTTAAGAGTACTGACTGCTTTTCCAGAGGTCCTGAGTTCAAATCCCATCAACCACATGGTGGCTCACAATCATTTGTAATGGGATCTGATGCCCTCTTCTGGTGTGTCTGAAGAGCTATAGTGCACTCATGTATAATAAATACATCTTTTTTTTTTTTAAGTAACGGATAAACTTTGAGAACTCCTGGAGGTTAGGCTGAACCTAAAGCCAACGAAATCAGAACCAGCTTTAACTTACCTTGTAAATGGCTAGTCAGGGTACCTGTTTATCCCCAGGCAGGGCCGCTCCCTGATCCCCATCCACTTCGTGATTTTCCTCTCTGAAATGAGATTTTATATAGTCCAGGCTGGACTTCCAGTTCATATGTAACTGAGGGTATCCCTGAATTTCAGACCCCTTCTTCTTCTACTTCCTAAGTTCTGGGCTTACAGATGTGTACCACCACTAGTCACACAAGCACGCACACATGTAATATGTACATTTTAAAAGTACATATAGTCCCATCTAACCTTAGTACTTAAATCACTCATTCGGTTTAAAGATCAGACCTTTCATCTTCCAGCAAAGAGAAAGATGAATAAGTCAGTTTTTTCACTGCCTCATCTTACCCAGACCCTCTATTACTTTTCTTTTGTTCGCTCCAGTAGCACTGTAGGTGGGGAGGAGGGGGATGGGGGGTGTTCTTATTTGATTAGTGTGTGTGGTTGAGAATGCTGTCTCTCAAACATAGCTGTGTTATTTGGGAAAACCCGTGTACTTAAGCTTCCATAGATTGATAGGAACTGAATAAACAGAGGAGTAACAAAAGACCCAGAAATCTGGCTTCAATCACAAGATGAAAATTTAAAACCACAGTTTTCAAACGATTTTGTTGGTAGACATTATTCAGAGTCCCAGAAAATGAATCAAAATTCAAACTCATTAGAAAGATATAGGAAAATGTACAAGAAGAAATGAGACAAGGAGATGTTATTTCACGTAAATACCTCCTTTTGTCTGTTCCGTTGTCTGTCCCGTTGCCATTTAGAAATCTGAGCTGAGGCCTAGCATCTGGGATTTGATTCCATCAGTGTGGCCGGTTTCCAGGACTACAGACAGGCAGTAGCCAGCGATTCCGACGCGTGGTCTGCTTCTCGAAATGGCTTGCTCCACGCTGGTCTTTGGGCTTTCCTTTTACAGGGAGGCTGTCTTGTAACAGTTCATTCGAACAGTGAGTCATGAGTGTTGACCCCACAGGGCACGGGGCTGTGCTTCCTTATCTGTCATCTTCTTCCCTTAAAAAAAAAAAAAAGCCATGTAGCTTCTTGGTACTTTTTCTCAGACTGATAGTGCATTCTTCACCCGTAGCCTTCCTTCGCTCTGCATGCCTGGAGCCAGAAAACCTTTTAAAGGATGATTGTGTTCTGTACAGCCATTTTACTGTTCTGATTTGAGGGTTCTAAGAAAGGAACTTCTCATCTCGCCCCCATTTTCCTCACAGTAAACTGATGCACAGCAGCTGCACTGTTTGGCTTCTGAGATAGTATTTGTGGAAGTTACTCTTGGCTTGAAAGCAGACTCAAAGGCCACCTGATCCATGGTTGCTGAAGAGAATGGAAGAGGTCCTCCTTTGTTGGGAAGAGTCTGGTGTACTGGCTGGAATGGATAAGCCTTCCATTCCAGCTTTTTCACAATGGTAATCTTATATGGTGGCCTTAGACAGAACAGACTCAGCATTCCTCACTTCCTAAGTGGCTAATTAGGTGCCTGTTTGCCCTAAGCAGGGGGAACATTCTGACCTCAGCCATCCTCTGTGACTTTTCTTTTCCATTTGGAACAGGATCTCATGTAGCCCAGGCTGGCCTTGAATTCCATATAGAGCCAGGGTGATCTTGAATTTCTCCTCTTTTCTCCACTCCCCTGGGCTATGATTACAGGAAGGCACTGCTGTGTCCAGTTTATTTGGTGCTGGGGCTTGAACAAAGACCTTCTTACATGCTGGGTAAGTCTATGATTGAGTGCCAGCCATCCCTAGCCCCTGACTTTTGACTTTGGAGTAGAGTACTGTGGAAGCTACATTACTGTGGGCAATCATGCAGGCGAAGACGACATCCTTAGTAGGCCATCCCCACAATGGCTCCTTGTCCTGCTTCTAGCTCACTTCCAAGGCTCCTGTCTACGTGTACATTACTATCCTTGCTGTAAGTGACTTGTGTCTGTTTCTGTTACTTATTACCATACCATACTGACATAGCCTTTTTTTTTTTTAAGTGTGGCTTTGTAATTCCAGGACAGGAACAGGCTGACATTACCTCAGCGCCGATATTTCCCATTTGGTTAAGGCATTGAGTGCTATTTGTATGAAATATTACTGAAGAAGGGTTACACTTGAAGTGCCTTCTGTCCCTTCCCTGTGTGTTATGATATAAGACTACTCTCCCATCATTTGTCAGAGACCAGGCCAACGAGACCCAGAACAAGCATTAGGAAGGATGAATTGAGAGAGAATGTGGGATCTGTGAGGCTGGATGCATTAAATGTCTCAAGCGTGACTGAATTGGCAGGGTTTTCATATGCAGAGAGACACATAGGTTTTAAAAGATTGGGGAGGATGCCTGTGAGAAGGAGCAGCAGATTCCCCAGGTGGTATCTGCCTGGTAATAGTCACACTCTAAAACAGAGGCTGCCTCAAGGGGATGTGCCAGGGTTTCTGAGAGATTTCAAACATTGGGATGCAGTTTCCTGTGCTCAGCAGGAGAACTGCGTGGCTGTAGCTGAGACTCATCTTTGGAGAGAACCCTGCCCCCTCCCCCACACACCTCCCTACCCAGAGACAGGGTTTCTTCTGTGTTTCTTTGTGTAGCCCTGGATGTCCTGGAGAAAAAGATGATTTTTTTTTCTCTTTCTTTTGTTTCTCTCCCAACACCCCTCTGACTTTATATCCTTCCTTGACTTTGTTTATTTTTAGACAGTCTCTCTGTGTAGCCCGGCTTGTCTTGGAATTCACTAGACCAGGATGGCCTTGAACATACAGAGCTCTACATGCCTCTGCTGGGGTTAAAGGTATTTGTCATCATCTTCAGACCCTGTTTTGGTATTTTGAGAGAGTTTCATGTAGCTCCAGGTGGCCTTGAATTTGGTATGTAGCTGAGACTAACTTTGAACTTCTAATCCTTCTGCCTCAGTCCCCTGAGTTTAAAGGAGTGTGTCATCATACTCAGCCTAAGAAAAAGACTTTTAGAAGGAATAACAGAATACAATAAGGACGTTACACACTACTCAGGAAGACTAATTAAGAGTTCCAGATTCTGGCCAGTGGGATTATATCCCTTGGCCTTAGTCATTCACCACTAGAAGCCAGATGTGTTGCTGGGGGGGTTGAGGGGGGCTGGGAGACATCCCTAATGTAAACTGTTGGTTGCTGGATGATATGAGTCTATGTGTCACTCCAGTGACAACCTGCCTAGTGTTGAAATGTGGATTTGTGAAAACTCCAGATATTTCAAATCATGTAGCAAAATTTCACATAAATGACATTCAGCTTTGGCACAGGTGGGGTGGGGTTGGAGAGAGGATACTTTCAGTTTTTCAAAGCAAATTATATTGAAGTAGTACATATGTAGAAAAGCTAATGCAGGTACCATCAAAATGTACTGTTCAGTATTTTTCACATAGTGAACATACCCGTTCAGAAGCAGAAACCACGGACACATGCACATATATAGGAATACACACATACATGCCTCCCACATACCTTTCAAACACCAGAATTACTGATTTTCTACATGTTTCCCCAGGTGTTTCCTTCTAGCACCTTCACACAAGGGTAAACATACCCTAATTCCTCTACTATTGATTTTTTTTTTTTTTTTTTTTTTTTTTTTTTTTTTGGTTTTGACCCTTAGACATAGCACATAGAACATATTTTCTGGATGTTGTTGAGTGCTTCAATTTTATTTATTTTTACTTTATTACTTTTTTTGGAGTCAGGGTCTCACTATGTAGCCCTGACTAACCTAGAACACGTTATTTGTTATACCTGGCTGGCCTTATACCCAGAGACCCACCTGCCTTTGTCACCTGACTACTGGCTTCAAACATGCTTTGTAACCAAGGATGCCACTGAACTTCTTGATCTTCCTGTCTCTACTTCCCAAGTACTGGGATTATAGGTCTGTGCAGCTCTGTCTGATTTTATGCATTGCTGGTGGTTGAACCAAGAACTTAATGCATGCTAGGCAGAACTTTACCATCTGAGCCACATCTCCAGCATCTGCTGGGATTTTTAAGATATTATATATAGTCTAAACTTGAGAGAGCCTCCGATTTGTCAAAGGACTTAATTTCTTGGGAAACCTTTACACAGGGCTCAGGAGGTAGCTCAGTGGTAGATCACTTGTCTAACAGAAACAAGGTTCAATCCCTAGAATGGCAACAAACAAACAATACTCCTCAACCTTCAATGGATTCAATAAATTGAGAAGAATTCATGAAGGTTCAATAAAAGCCAATTTTTAAAACAGAACTATTTCTCACTATTCATTATCTGTCTTGGGGAAGAATTATAAGATGATGCTAAGTGGTTATGATTCAAATCAGCTTGTAACTTTCCCTTCAGACCTTGTAAGTATTCCAAAATGTTGGACCATTTGACACAACAACAACCGATCAAAACCAACCAACCAAAACAAAACCCACTTTTGAAACAGAGTAACAAATTATAACATGTTCCTGAATTGACTGTTCTCCCTCAAAGCATGAGATGCTTTCACTCCACGTATGCTCATTCTGAAGAATTAAATCACCTAAGTGCTGTCTTACAGTCTGAATGCAACAGAATTTAAACAGCAGTCCTGGGGGAAAAATGAGTTCCAGGAAGGACAATTCCTCTTCACTCAGAGAACATGAGCCCTGTATCAAGGGCAAAAGCTTAGTTTGAAGTGCTGTGGACTGGTAGGAAGCTATAGGTAAGTGTTCCTAGCTGGCCTTTCTGCCTGTCATATTCATCTACTAGATTTCACAGATCCATGAGTCTGATGGAAGGTGGCCAATCTGTATGAGTACTGTGTGTTCTTTGCACAAAAACATTGACAAGATTTGCCTGTACTATTTTTTTTTCAGGGATATGTGCATAGTGAACAGCCTTGGTGAATATACATATTATCTTCCTTCTGGAAGAAATTTGAGACCCCCTCTCTCCCTCTCTATTTGGACAAGGTCTCATGTAGCTCAGGTTAGACTCAAATATACAGCATACCCAAGGGTGATCTTAAACTTCAGATCTGCTGGGATTCCATGAAGGCACCTTCATAGGTTCATGACCCAGGATTTCACATGTCAGGCAAGCATTCCACCACATGAACCACCCAAGCCCATTTTTTGTCAATTTTTAAGAATTTTTAAGATTATAAAGTATTTCAACAGTGAAAAGAATACAAAAAATTGTTGTTTTCCAGAATTACACACATAAGTAAACAGAGTCAGTAAGATACCCTTTTATCTTACTATGACACGAGGCATTTTATTGGATATGATTATAAAAAATTAAATGTGCAAGCTTGAGTGTGAAAGAGCAGGCTGAGCCACACAGACACAAATCTTAATGACATTGTTTCAAAGAAATATCTTAACAGTTAAACAGTTTTAAAAATGATTTACTTCATTAGTGTGTGTGTGTGTGTGTGTGTGTGTGTGTGTGTGTGTGTGTAGTTTATGCATGTATACCACACATATGAAAGTATCCACAGAAGCTAGAATGGCATTAGATTCTCTGGAACTGGAGTAGCAGATGGTTGCAAGCCACCACGTGGATGCTGGAAATTGATCCCGGGTCCTCTGGAGAGATGAACATTTAACCACTGGGCCACTTCCCTAGCCCCAACAATTAACCATTTATCTGTACTTATCTTTTTTGTTGCTATTATTCTATAAATGTTACATAGAAAAGTTTACCAACTCATGTAGGAAGAGCAGACATACTGGGCAGGGGAAAATGGTCATGCATTTCCTCAATTTTGTGATATAATGTGGAAAATTCAGAAACAAACGAGAAGGCACAGTGGTATTATATATAAGGCAGGTCTTGATACAAAAAAGGCATCTTATGATAATATTTCTGCTGGAACATTACACACTGTCAGTTTGTATTTATAAAATGGAAGAATCCTAGGATATGATATAAAAAGATACCCCAGAGAATGACATTTAAAAAGCCACATATGAAGTATAAAGAAGGGTAGTGACATTCAACCCTTTACAGATAAAAAGTCATCTGGACACAAGCCTGACACCAGTAAGACACCATCCAGTGCAATTTCTCCAGTTTTGCCTTTGCCACGCTCTGCTTCAAAAATGACCTAATAACAAAGAGAATAGAGGGTTACTTCAAAACAATGTTAGCAAACTATTGGACAGCTATTAACAAGGACTAAACTTGTCCTCTCTACCATATAGCAATTGGCTTTCATATCAACTACATAGCAATGGCTTGATTATATACAATGTGTTTCCTATATGCCAAGTGCTCACAGTGAGGATTCTGTTC